>NW_028253589.1:0-75188 GCF_964263255.1 Lissotriton vulgaris | reverse complement strand
AATGGTCCGTTTTCAAATGTTTTATTTTTGAACGTCAGTTCACATTTGTAGGTGGATCATCAGTGTTAGAGCTAAAATTAGCATGTTTAAAGTGATTTTCATGCTTCCAGGGGCCCAAAACACAAGATTTATGGAATGGTTAAAAGTGCATGAAAATGGCCAATTTACTCACTCTGAGTTCTCAAAAAGGGTTTCTTCACCCCGGGAAGTTAATTAAATACCATTTGGAGGCATTTAATGTTCGAGCAAAAACGGCTGATTTTCGACAAAAGAGATAACACCCCCCCATTACGTCATGCTTCAGAAATGTGGAAAATGGTCCGTTTTCAAATGTTTTATTTTTGAACGTCAGTTCACATTTGTAGGTGGATCATCAGTGTTAGAGCTAAAATTAGCATGTTTAAAGTGATTTTCATGCTTCCAGGGGCCCAAAACACAAGATTTATGGAATGGTTAAAAGTGCATGAAAATGGCCAATTTACTCACTCTGAGTTCTCAAAAAGGGTTTCTTCACCCCGGGAAGTTAATTAAATACCATTTGGAGGCATTTAATGTTCGAGCAAAAACGGCTGATTTTCGACAAAAGAGATAACACCCCCCATTACGTCATGCTTCAGAAATGTGGAAAATGGTCCGTTTTCAAATGTTTTATTTTTGAACGTCAGTTCACATTTGTAGGTGGATCATCAGTGTTAGAGCTAAAATTAGCATGTTTAAAGTGATTTTCATGCTTCCAGGGGCTCGGGAAGTTAATTAAATACCATTTGGAGGCATTTAATGTTCGAGCAAAAACGGCTGATTTTCGACAAAAGAGATAACACCCCCCCATTACGTCATGCTTCAGAAATGTGGAAAATGGTCCGTTTTCAAATGTTTTATTTTTGAACGTCAGTTCACATTTGTAGGTGGATCATCAGTGTTAGAGCTAAATTAGCATGTTTAAAGTGATTTTCATGCTTCCAGGGGCTCGGGAAGTTAATTAAATACCATTTGGAGGCATTTAATGTTCGAGCAAAAACGGCTGATTTTCGACAAAAGAGATAACACCCCCCCCATTACGTCATGCTTCAGAAATGTGGAAAATGGTCCGTTTTCAAATGTTTTATTTTTGAACGTCAGTTCACATTTGTAGGTGGATCATCAGTGTTAGAGCTAAAATTAGCATGTTTAAAGTGATTTTCATGCTTCCAGGGGCCCAAAACACAAGATTTATGGAATGGTTAAAAGTGCATGAAAATGGCCAATTTACTCACTCTGAGTTCTCAAAAAGGGTTTCTTCACCCCGGGAAGTTAATTAAATACCATTTGGAGGCATTTAATGTTCGAGCAAAAACGGCTGATTTTCGACAAAAGAGATAACACCCCCCCATTACGTCATGCTTCAGAAATGTGGAAAATGGTCCGTTTTCAAATGTTTTATTTTTGAACGTCAGTTCACATTTGTACGTGGATCATCAGTGTTAGAGCTAAAATTAGCATGTTTAAAGTGATTTCATGCTTCCAGGGGCTCGGGAAGTTAATTAAATACCATTTGGAGGCATTTAATGTTCGAGCAAAAACGGCTGATTTTCGACAAAAGAGATAACACCCCCCCATTACGTCATGCTTCAGAAATGTGGAAAATGGTCCGTTTTTCAAATGTTTTATTTTTGAACGTCAGTTCACATTTGTAGGTGGATCATCAGTGTTAGAGCTAAAATTAGCATGTTTAAAGTGATTTTCATGCTTCCAGGGGCTCGGGAAGTTAATTAAATACCATTTGGAGGCATTTAATGTTCGAGCAAAAACGGCTGATTTTCGACAAAAGAGATAACACCCCCCCATTACGTCATGCTTCAGAAATGTGGAAAATGGTCCGTTTTCAAATGTTTTATTTTTGAACGTCAGTTCACATTTGTAGGTGGATCATCAGTGTTAGAGCTAAAATTAGCATGTTTAAAGTGATTTTCATGCTTCCAGGGGCCCAAAACACAAGATTTATGGAATGGTTAAAAGTGCATGAAAATGGCCAATTTACTCACTCTGAGTTCTCAAAAAGGGTTTCTTCACCCCGGGAAGTTAATTAAATACCATTTGGAGGCATTTAATGTTCAAACAAAAACGGCTGATTTTCGACAAAAGAGATAACACCCCCCCATTACGTCATGCTTCAGAAATGTGGAAAATGGTCCGTTTTCAAATGTTTTATTTTTGAACGTCAGTTCACATTTGTAGGTGGATCATCAGTGTTAGAGCTAAAATTAGCATGTTTAAAGTGATTTTCATGCTTCCAGGGGCTCGGGAAGTTAATTAAATACCATTTGGAGGCATTTAATGTTAGAGCAAAAACGGCTGATTTTCGACAAAAGAGATAACACCCCCCCATTACGTCATGCTTCAGAATTGTGGAAAATGGTCCGTTTTCAAATGTTTTATTTTTGAACGTCAGTTCACATTTGTAGGTGGATCATCAGTGTTAGAGCTAAAATTAGCATGTTTAAAGTGATTTTCATGCTTCCAGGGGCTCGGGAAGTTAATTAAATACCATTTGGAGGCATTTAATGTTCGAGCAAAAACGGCTGATTTTCGACAAAAGAGATAACACCCCCCCATTACGTCATGCTTCAGAAATGTGGAAAATGGTCCGTTTTCAAATGTTTTATTTTTGAACGTCAGTTCACATTTGTAGGTGGATCATCAGTGTTAGAGCTAAAATTAGCATGTTTAAAGTGATTTTCATGCTTCCAGGGGCCCAAAACACAAGATTTATGGAATGGTTAAAAGTGCATGAAAATGGCCAATTTACTCACTCTGAGTTCTCAAAAAGGGTTTCTTCACCCCGGGAAGTTAATTAAATACCATTTGGAGGCATTTAATGTTCGAGCAAAAACGGCTGATTTTCGACAAAAGAGATAACACCCCCCCCATTACGTCATGCTTCAGAAATGTGGAAAATGGTCCGTTTTCAAATGTTTTATTTTTGAACGTCAGTTCACATTTGTAGGTGGATCATCAGTGTTAGAGCTAAAATTAGCATGTTTAAAGTGATTTTCATGCTTCCAGGGGCCCAAAACACAAGATTTATGGAATGGTTAAAAGTGCATGAAAATGGCCAATTTACTCACTCTGAGTTCTCAAAAAGGGTTTCTTCACCCCGGGAAGTTAATTAAATACCATTTGGAGGCATTTAATGTTCGAGCAAAAACGGCTGATTTTCGACAAAAGAGATAACACCCCCCCATTACGTCATGCTTCAGAAATGTGGAAAATGGTCCGTTTTCAAATGTTTTATTTTTGAACGTCAGTTCACATTTGTAGGTGGATCATCAGTGTTAGAGCTAAAATTAGCATGTTTAAAGTGATTTTCATGCTTCCAGGGGCTCGGGAAGTTAATTAAATACCATTTGGAGGCATTTAATGTTCGAGCAAAAACGGCTGATTTTCGACAAAAGAGATAACACCCCCCCATTACGTCATGCTTCAGAAATGTGGAAAATGGTCCGTTTTCAAATGTTTTATTTTTGAACGTCAGTTCACATTTGTAGGTGGATCATCAGTGTTAGAGCTAAAATTAGCATGTTTAAAGTGATTTTCATGCTTCCAGGGGCCCAAAACACAAGATTTATGGAATGGTTAAAAGTGCATGAAAATGGCCAATTTACTCACTCTGAGTTCTCAAAAAGGGTTTCTTCACCCCGGGAAGTTAATTAAATACCATTTGGAGGCATTTAATGTTCGAGCAAAAACGGCTGATTTTCGACAAAAGAGATAACACCCCCCCATTACGTCATGCTTCAGAAATGTGGAAAATGGTCCGTTTTCAAATGTTTTATTTTTGAACGTCAGTTCACATTTGTAGGTGGATCATCAGTGTTAGAGCTAAAATTAGCATGTTTAAAGTGATTTTCATGCTTCCAGGGGCTCGGGAAGTTAATTAAATACCATTTGGAGGCATTTAATGTTCGAGCAAAAACTGCTGATTTTCGACAAAAGAGATAACACCCCCCCATTACGTCATGCTTCAGAAATGTGGAAAATGGTCCGTTTTCAAATGTTTTATTTTTGAACGTCAGTTCACATTTGTAGGTGGATCATCAGTGTTAGAGCTAAAATTAGCATGTTTAAAGTGATTTTCATGCTTCCAGGGGCTCGGGAAGTTAATTAAATACCATTTGGAGGCATTTAATGTTCGAGCAAAAACGGCTGATTTTCGACAAAAGAGATAACACCCCCCCATTACGTCATGCTTCAGAAATGTGGAAAATGGTCCGTTTTCAAATGTTTTATTTTTGAACGTCAGTTCACATTTGTAGGTGGATCATCAGTGTTAGAGCTAAAATTAGCATGTTTAAAGTGATTTTCATGCTTCCAGGGGCTCGGGAAGTTAATTAAATACCATTTGGAGGCATTTAATGTTCGAGCAAAAACGGCTGATTTTCGACAAAAGAGATAACACCCCCCCATTACGTCATGCTTCAGAAATGTGGAAAATGGTCCGTTTTCAAATGTTTTATTTTTGAACGTCAGTTCACATTTGTAGGTGGATCATCAGTGTTAGAGCTAAAATTAGCATGTTTAAAGTGATTTTCATGCTTCCAGGGGCTCGGGAAGTTAATTAAATACCATTTGGAGGCATTTAATGTTCGAGCAAAAACGGCTGATTTTCGACAAAAGAGATAACACCCCCCCATTACGTCATGCTTCAGAAATGTGGAAAATGGTCCGTTTTCAAATGTTTTATTTTTGAACGTCAGTTCACATTTGTAGGTGGATCATCAGTGTTAGAGCTAAAATTAGCATGTTTAAAGTGATTTTCATGCTTCCAGGGGCTCGGGAAGTTAATTAAATACCATTTGGAGGCATTTAATGTTCGAGCAAAAACGGCTGATTTTCGACAAAAGAGATAACACCCCCCCATTACGTCATGCTTCAGAAATGTGGAAAATGGTCCGTTTTCAAATGTTTTATTTTTGAACGTCAGTTCACATTTGTAGGTGGATCATCAGTGTTAGAGCTAAAATTAGCATGTTTAAAGTGATTTTCATGCTTCCAGGGGCTCGGGAAGTTAATTAAATACCATTTGGAGGCATTTAATGTTCGAGCAAAAACGGCTGATTTTCGACAAAAGAGATAACACCCCCCCCATTACGTCATGCTTCAGAAATGTGGAAAATGGTCCGTTTTCAAATGTTTTATTTTTGAACGTCAGTTCACATTTGTAGGTGGATCATCAGTGTTAGAGCTAAAATTAGCATGTTTAAAGTGATTTTCATGCTTCCAGGGGCTCGGGAAGTTAATTAAATACCATTTGGAGGCATTTAATGTTCGAGCAAAAACGGCTGATTTTCGACAAAAGAGATAACACCCCCCCATTACGTCATGCTTCAGAAATGTGGAAAATGGTCCGTTTTCAAATGTTTTATTTTTGAACGTCAGTTCACATTTGTAGGTGGATCATCAGTGTTAGAGCTAAAATTAGCATGTTTAAAGTGATTTTCATGCTTCCAGGGGCCCAAAACACAAGATTTATGGAATGGTTAAAAGTGCATGAAAATGGCCAATTTACTCACTCTGAGTTCTCAAAAAGGGTTTCTTCACCCCGGGAAGTTAATTAAATACCATTTGGAGGCATTTAATGTTCGAGCAAAAACGGCTGATTTTCGACAAAAGAGATAACACCCCCCCATTACGTCATGCTTCAGAAATGTGGAAAATGGTCCGTTTTCAAATGTTTTATTTTTGAACGTCAGTTCACATTTGTAGGTGGATCATCAGTGTTAGAGCTAAAATTAGCATGTTTAAAGTGATTTTCATGCTTCCAGGGGCCCAAAACACAAGATTTATGGAATGGTTAAAAGTGCATGAAAATGGCCAATTTACTCACTCTGAGTTCTCAAAAAGGGTTTCTTCACCCCGGGAAGTTAATTAAATACCATTTGGAGGCATTTAATGTTCGAGCAAAAACGGCTGATTTTCGACAAAAGAGATAACACCCCCCCATTACGTCATGCTTCAGAAATGTGGAAAATGGTCCGTTTTCAAATGTTTTATTTTGAACGTCAGTTCACATTTGTAGGTGGATCATCAGTGTTAGAGCTAAAATTAGCATGTTTAAAGTGATTTTCATGCTTCCAGGGGCTCGGGAAGTTAATTAAATACCATTTGGAGGCATTTAATGTTCGAGCAAAAACGGCTGATTTTCGACAAAAGAGATAACACCCCCCCATTACGTCATGCTTCAGAAATGTGGAAAATGGTCCGTTTTCAAATGTTTTATTTTTGAACGTCAGTTCACATTTGTAGGTGGATCATCAGTGTTAGAGCTAAAATTAGCATGTTTAAAGTGATTTTCATGCTTCCAGGGGCTCGGGAAGTTAATTAAATACCATTTGGAGGCATTTAATGTTCGAGCAAAAACGGCTGATTTTCGACAAAAGAGATAACACCCCCCCATTACGTCATGCTTCAGAAATGTGGAAAATGGTCCGTTTTCAAATGTTTTATTTTTGAACGTCAGTTCACATTTGTAGGTGGATCATCAGTGTTAGAGCTAAAATTAGCATGTTTAAAGTGATTTTCATGCTTCCAGGGGCTCGGGAAGTTAATTAAATACCATTTGGAGGCATTTAATGTTCGAGCAAAAACGGCTGATTTTCGACAAAAGAGATAACACCCCCCCATTACGTCATGCTTCAGAAATGTGGAAAATGGTCCGTTTTCAAATGTTTTATTTTTGAACGTCAGTTCACATTTGTACGTGGATCATCAGTGTTAGAGCTAAAATTAGCATGTTTAAAGTGATTTTCATGCTTCCAGGGGCCCAAAACACAAGATTTATGAATGGTTAAAAGTGCATGAAAATGGCCAATTTACTCAACTCTGAGTTCTCAAAAAGGGTTTCTTCACCCCGGGAAGTTAATTAAATACCATTTGGAGGCATTTAATGTTCGAGCAAAAACGGCTGATTTTCGACAAAAGAGATAACACCCCCCCATTACGTCATGCTTCAGAAATGTGGAAAATGGTCCGTTTTCAAATGTTTTATTTTTGAACGTCAGTTCACATTTGTAGGTGGATCATCAGTGTTAGAGCTAAAATTAGCATGTTTAAAGTGATTTTCATGCTTCCAGGGGCTCGGGAAGTTAATTAAATACCATTTGGAGGCATTTAATGTTCGAGCAAAAACGGCTGATTTTCGACAAAAGAGATAACACCCCCCCATTACGTCATGCTTCAGAAATGTGGAAAATGGTCCGTTTTCAAATGTTTTATTTTTGAACGTCAGTTCACATTTGTAGGTGGATCATCAGTGTTAGAGCTAAAATTTGCATGTTTAAAGTGATTTTCATGCTTCCAGGGGCCCAAAACACAAGATTTATGGAATGGTTAAAAGTGCATGAAAATGGCCAATTTACTCACTCTGAGTTCTCAAAAAGGGTTTCTTCACCCCGGGAAGTTAATTAAATACCATTTGGAGGCATTTAATGTTCGAGCAAAAACGGCTGATTTTCGACAAAAGAGATAACACCCCCCCATTACGTCATGCTTCAGAAATGTGGAAAATGGTCCGTTTTCAAATGTTTTATTTTTGAACGTCAGTTCACATTTGTAGGTGGATCATCAGTGTTAGAGCTAAAATTAGCATGTTTAAAGTGATTTTCATGCTTCCAGGGGCCCAAAACACAAGATTTATGGAATGGTTAAAAGTGCATGAAAATGGCCAATTTACTCACTCTGAGTTCTCAAAAAGGGTTTCTTCACCCCGGGAAGTTAATTAAATACCATTTGGAGGCATTTAATGTTCGAGCAAAAACGGCTGATTTTCGACAAAAGAGATAACACCCCCCCATTACGTCATGCTTCAGAAATGTGGAAAATGGTCCCTTTTCAAATGTTTTATTTTTGAACGTCAGTTCACATTTGTAGGTGGATCATCAGTGTTAGAGCTAAAATTAGCATGTTTAAAGTGATTTTCATGCTTCCAGGGGCCCAAAACACAAGATTTATGGAATGGTTAAAAGTGCATGAAAATGGCCAATTTACTCACTCTGAGTTCTCAAAAAGGGTTTCTTCACCCCGGGAAGTTAATTAAATACCATTTGGAGGCATTTAATGTTCGAGCAAAAACGGCTGATTTTCGACAAAAGAGATAACACCCCCCCATTACGTCATGCTTCAGAAATGTGGAAAATGGTCCGTTTTCAAATGTTTTATTTTTGAACGTCAGTTCACATTTGTAGGTGGATCATCAGTGTTAGAGCTAAAATTAGCATGTTTAAAGTGATTTTCATGCTTCTTGGGGCCCAAAACACAAGATTTATGGAATGGTTAAAAGTGCATGAAAATGGCCAATTTACTCACTCTGAGTTCTCAAAAAGGGTTTCTTCACCCCGGGAAGTTAATTAAATACCATTTGGAGGCATTTAATGTTAGAGCAAAAACGGCTGATTTTCGACAAAAGAGATAACACCCCCCCCCATTACGTCATGCTTCAGAAATGTGGAAAATGGTCCGTTTTCAAATGTTTTATTTTTGAACGTCAGTTCACATTTGTAGGTGGATCATCAGTGTTAGAGCTAAAATTAGCATGTTTAAAGTGATTTTCATGCTTCCAGGGGCTCGGGAAGTTAATTAAATACCATTTGGAGGCATTTAATGTTCGAGCAAAAACGGCTGATTTTCGACAAAAGAGATAACACCCCCCCATTACGTCATGCTTCAGAAATGTGGAAAATGGTCCGTTTTCAAATGTTTTATTTTTGAACGTCAGTTCACATTTGTAGGTGGATCATCAGTGTTAGAGCTAAAATTAGCATGTTTAAAGTGATTTTCATGCTTCCAGGGGCCCAAAACACAAGATTTATGGAATGGTTAAAAGTGCATGAAAATGGCCAATTTACTCACTCTGAGTTCTCAAAAAGGGTTTCTTCACCCCGGGAAGTTAATTAAATACCATTTGGAGGCATTTAATGTTCGAGCAAAAACGGCTGATTTTCGACAAAAGAGATAACACCCCCCCATTACGTCATGCTTCAGAAATGTGGAAAATGGTCCGTTTTCAAATGTTTTATTTTTGAACGTCAGTTCACATTTGTAGGTGGATCATCAGTGTTAGAGCTAAAATTAGCATGTTTAAAGTGATTTTCATGCTTCCAGGGGCCCAAAACACAAGATTTATGGAATGGTTAAAAGTGCATGAAAATGGCCAATTTACTCACTCTGAGTTCTCAAAAAGGGTTTCTTCACCCCGGGAAGTTAATTAAATACCATTTGGAGGCATTTAATGTTCGAGCAAAAACGGCTGATTTTCGACAAAAGAGATAACACCCCCCCATTACGTCATGCTTTAGAAATGTGGAAAATGGTCCGTTTTCAAATGTTTTATTTTTGAACGTCAGTTCACATTTGTAGGTGGATCATCAGTGTTAGAGCTAAAATTAGCATGTTTAAAGTGATTTTCATTCTTCCAGGGGCTCGGGAAGTTAATTAAATACCATTTGGAGGCATTTAATGTTCGAGCAAAAACGGCTGATTTTCGACAAAAGAGATAACACCCCCCCATTACGTCATGCTTCAGAAATGTGGAAAATGGTCCGTTTTCAAATGTTTTATTTTTGAACGTCAGTTCACATTTGTAGGTGGATCATCAGTGTTAGAGCTAAAATTAGCATGTTTAAAGTGATTTTCATGCTTCCAGGGGCTCGGGAAGTTAATTAAATACAATTTGGAGGCATTTAATGTTAGAGCAAAAACGGCTGATTTTCGACAAAAGAGATAACACCCCCCCCATTACGTCATGCTTCAGAAATGTGGAAAATGGTCCGTTTTCAAATGTTTTATTTTTGAACGTCAGTTCACATTTGTAGGTGGATCATCAGTGTTAGAGCTAAAATTAGCATGTTTAAAGTGATTTTCATGCTTCCAGGGGCTCGGGAAGTTAATTAAATACCATTTGGAGGCATTTAATGTTAGAGCAAAAACGGCTGATTTTCGACAAAAGAGATAACACCCCCCCATTACGTCATGCTTCAGAAATGTGGAAAATGGTCCGTTTTCAAATGTTTTATTTTTGAACGTCAGTTCACATTTGTAGGTGGATCATCAGTGTTAGAGCTAAAATTAGCATGTTTAAAGTGATTTTCATGCTTCCAGGGGCTCGGGAAGTTAATTAAATACCATTTGGAGGCATTTAATGTTCGAGCAAAAACGGCTGATTTTCGACAAAAGAGATAACACCCCCCCATTATGTCATGCTTCAGAAATGTGGAAAATGGTCCGTTTTCAAATGTTTTATTTTTGAACGTCAGTTCACATTTGTAGGTGGATCATCAGTGTTAGAGCTAAAATTAGCATGTTTAAAGTGATTTTCATGCTTCCAGGGGCTCGGGAAGTTAATTAAATACCATTTGGAGGCATTTAATGTTCGAGCAAAAACGGCTGATTTTCGACAAAAGAGATAACACCCCCCCATTACGTCATGCTTCAGAAATGTGGAAAATGGTCCGTTTTCAAATGTTTTAGTTTTGAACGTCAGTTCACATTTGTAGGTGGATCATCAGTGTTAGAGCTAAAATTAGCATGTTTAAAGTGATTTTCATGCTTCCAGGGGCTCGGGAAGTTAATTAAATACCATTTGGAGGCATTTAATGTTAGAGCAAAAACGGCTGATTTTCGACAAAAGAGATAACACCCCCCCATTACGTCATGCTTCAGAAATGTGGAAAATGGTCCGTTTTCAAATGTTTTATTTTTGAACGTCAGTTCACATTTGTAGGTGGATCATCAGTGTTAGAGCTAAAATTAGCATGTTTAAAGTGATTTTCATGCTTCCAGGGGCCCAAAACACAAGATTTATGGAATGGTTAAAAGTGCATGAAAATGGCCAATTTACTCACTCTGAGTTCTCAAAAAGGGTTTCTTCACCCCGGGAAGTTAATTAAATACCATTTGGAGGCATTTAATGTTCGAGCAAAAACGGCTGATTTTCGACAAAAGAGATAACACCCCCCCATTACGTCATGCTTCAGAAATGTGGAAAATGGTCCGTTTTCAAATGTTTTATTTTTGAACGTCAGTTCACATTTGTAGGTGGATCATCAGTGTTAGAGCTAAAATTAGCATGTTTAAAGTGATTTTCATGCTTCCAGGGGCTCGGGAAGTTAATTAAATACCATTTGGAGGCATTTAATGTTAGAGCAAAAACGGCTGATTTTCGACAAAAGAGATAACACCCCCCCCATTACGTCATGCTTCAGAAATGTGGAAAATGGTCCGTTCTCAAATGTTTTATTTTTGAACGTCAGTTCACATTTGTAGGTGGATCATCAGTGTTAGAGCTAAAATTAGCATGTTTAAAGTGATTTTCATGCTTCCAGGGGCTCGGGAAGTTAATTAAATACCATTTGGAGGCATTTAATGTTCAAGCAAAAACGGCTGATTTTCGACAAAAGAGATAACACCCCCCCATTACGTCATGCTCCAGAAATGTGGAAAATGGTCCGTTTTCAAATGTTTTATTTTTGAACGTCAGTTCACATTTGTAGGTGGATCATCAGTGTTAGAGCTAAAATTAGCATGTTTAAAGTGATTTTCATGCTTCCAGGGGCTCGGGAAGTTAATTAAATACCATTTGGAGGCATTTAATGTTCGAGCAAAAACGGCTGATTTTCGACAAAAGAGATAACACCCCCCCATTACGTCATGCTTCAGAAATGTGGAAAATGGTCCGTTTTCAAATGTTTTATTTTTGAACGTCAGTTCACATTTGTAGGTGGATCATCAGTGTTAGAGCTAAAATTAGCATGTTTAAAGTGATTTTCATGCTTCCAGGGGCTCGGGAAGTTAATTAAATACCATTTGGAGGCATTTAATGTTCGAGCAAAAACGGCTGATTTTCGACAAAAGAAATAACACCCCCCCATTACGTCATGCTTCAGAAATGTGGAAAATGGTCCGTTTTCAAATGTTTTATTTTTGAACGTCAGTTCACATTTGTAGGTGGATCATCAGTGTTAGAGCTAAAATTAGCATGTTTAAAGTGATTTTCATGCTTCCAGGGGCTCGAGTAGTTAATTAAATACCATTTGGAGGCATTTAATGTTAGAGCAAAAACGGCTGATTTTCGACAAAAGAGATAACACCCCCCCATTACGTCATGCTTCAGAAATGTGGAAAATGGTCCGTTTTCAAATGTTTTATTTTTGAACGTCAGTTCACATTTGTAGGTGGATCATCAGTGTTAGAGCTAAAATTAGCATGTTTAAAGTGATTTTCATGCTTCCAGGGGCTCGGGAAGTTAATTAAATACCATTTGGAGGCATTTAATGTTCGAGCAAAAACGGCTGATTTTCGACAAAAGAGATAACACCCCCCCATTACGTCATGCTTCAGAAATGTGGAAAATGGTCCGTTTTCAAATGTTTTATTTTTGAACGTCAGTTCACATTTGTAGGTGGATCATCAGTGTTAGAGCTAAAATTAGCATGTTTAAAGTGATTTTCATGCTTCCAGGGGCCCAAAACACAAGATTTATGGAATGGTTAAAAGTGCATGAAAATGGCCAATTTACTCACTCTGAGTTCTCAAAAAGGGTTTCTTCACCCCGGGAAGTTAATTAAATACCATTTGGAGGCATTTAATGTTCGAGCAAAAACGGCTGATTTTCGACAAAAGAGATAACACCCCCCCATTACGTCATGCTTCAGAAATGTGGAAAATGGTCCGTTTTCAAATGTTTTATTTTTGAACGTCAGTTCACATTTGTAGGTGGATCATCAGTGTTAGAGCTAAAATTAGCATGTTTAAAGTGATTTTCATGCTTCCAGGGGCCCAAAACACAAGATTTATGGAATGGTTAAAAGTGCATGAAAATGGCCAATTTACTCACTCTGAGTTCTCAAAAAGGGTTTCTTCACCCCGGGAAGTTAATTAAATACAATTTGGAGGCATTTAATGTTCGAGCAAAAACGGCTGATTTTCGACAAAAGAGATAACACCCCCCATTACGTCATGCTTCAGAAATGTGGAAAATGGTCCGTTTTCAAATGTTTTATTTTTGAACGTCAGTTCACATTTGTAGGTGGATCATCAGTGTTAGAGCTAAAATTAGCATGTTTAAAGTGATTTTCATGCTTCCAGGGGCTCGGGAAGTTAATTAAATACCATTTGGAGGCATTTAATGTTCGAGCAAAAACGGCTGATTTTCGACAAAAGAGATAACACCCCCCCATTACGTCATGCTTCAGAAATGTGGAAAATGGTCCGTTTTCAAATGTTTTATTTTTGAACGTCAGTTCACATTTGTAGGTGGATCATCAGTGTTAGAGCTAAAATTAGCATGTTTAAAGTGATTTTCATGCTTCCAGGGGCTCGGGAAGTTAATTAAATACCATTTGGAGGCATTTAATGTTCGAGCAAAAACGGCTGATTTTCGACAAAAGAGATAACACCCCCCCCATTACGTCATGCTTCAGAAATGTGGAAAATGGTCCGTTTTCAAATGTTTTATTTTTGAACGTCAGTTCACATTTGTAGGTGGATCATCAGTGTTAGAGCTAAAATTAGCATGTTTAAAGTGATTTTCATGCTTCCAGGGGCCCAAAACACAAGATTTATGGAATGGTTAAAAGTGCATGAAAATGGCCAATTTACTCACTCTGAGTTCTCAAAAAGGGTTTCTTCACCCCGGGAAGTTAATTAAATACCATTTGGAGGCATTTAATGTTCGAGCAAAAACGGCTGATTTTCGACAAAAGAGATAACACCCCCCCATTACGTCATGCTTCAGAAATGTGGAAAATGGTCCGTTTTCAAATGTTTTATTTTTGAACGTCAGTTCACATTTGTACGTGGATCATCAGTGTTAGAGCTAAAATTAGCATGTTTAAAGTGATTTTCATGCTTCCAGGGGCTCGGGAAGTTAATTAAATACCATTTGGAGGCATTTAATGTTCGAGCAAAAACGGCTGATTTTCGACAAAAGAGATAACACCCCCCCATTACGTCATACTTCAGAAATGTGGAAAATGGTCCGTTTTCAAATGTTTTATTTTTGAACGTCAGTTCACATTTGTAGGTGGATCATCAGTGTTAGAGCTAAAATTAGCATGTTTAAAGTGATTTTCATGCTTCCAGGGGCTCGGGAAGTTAATTAAATACCATTTGGAGGCATTTAATGTTCGAGCAAAAACGGCTGATTTTCGACAAAAGAGATAACACCCCCCCATTACGTCATGCTTCAGAAATGTGGAAAATGGTCCGTTTTCAAATGTTTTATTTTTGAACGTCAGTTCACATTTGTAGGTGGATCATCAGTGTTAGAGCTAAAATTAGCATGTTTAAAGTGATTTTCATGCTTCCAGGGGCCCAAAACACAAGATTTATGGAATGGTTAAAAGTGCATGAAAATGGCCAATTTACTCACTCTGAGTTCTCAAAAAGGGTTTCTTCACCCCGGGAAGTTAATTAAATACCATTTGGATGCATTTAATGTTCAAACAAAAACGGCTGATTTTCGACAAAAGAGATAACACCCCCCCATTACGTCATGCTTCAGAAATGTGGAAAATGGTCCGTTTTCAAATGTTTTATTTTTGAACGTCAGTTCACATTTGTAGGTGGATCATCGGTGTTAGAGCTAAAATTAGCATGTTTAAAGTGATTTTCATGCTTCCAGGGGCTCGGGAAGTTAATTAAATACCATTTGGAGGCATTTAATGTTAGAGCAAAAACGGCTAATTTTCGACAAAAGAGATAACACCCCCCCATTACGTCATGCTTCAGAATTGTGGAAAATGGTCCGTTTTCAAATGTTTTATTTTTGAACGTCAGTTCACATTTGTAGGTGGATCATCAGTGTTAGAGCTAAAATTAGCATGTTTAAAGTGATTTTCATGCTTCCAGGGGCTCGGGAAGTTAATTAAATACCATTTGGAGGCATTTAATGTTCGAGCAAAAACGGCTGATTTTCGACAAAAGAGATAACACCCCCCCATTACGTCATGCTTCAGAAATGTGGAAAATGGTCCGTTTTCAAATGTTTTATTTTTGAACGTCAGTTCACATTTGTAGGTGGATCATCAGTGTTAGAGCTAAAATTAGCATGTTTAAAGTGATTTTCATGCTTTCAGGGGCTCGGGAAGTTAATTAAATACCATTTGGAGGCATTTAATGTTCGAGCAAAAACGGCTGATTTTCGACAAAAGAGATAACACCCCCCCATTACGTCATGCTTCAGAAATGTGGAAAATGGTCCGTTTTCAAATGTTTTATTTTTGAACGTCAGTTCACATTTGTAGGTGGATCATCAGTGTTAGAGCTAAAATTAGCATGTTTAAAGTGATTTTCATGCTTCCAGGGGCTCGGGAAGTTAATTAAATACCATTTGGAGGCATTTAATGTTCGAGCAAAAACGGCTGATTTTCGACAAAAGAGATAACACCCCCCCATTACGTCATGCTTCAGAAATGTGGAAAATGGTCCGTTTTCAAATGTTTTATTTTTGAACGTCAGTTCACATTTGTAGGTGGATCATCAGTGTTAGAGCTAAAATTAGCATGTTTAAAGTGATTTTCATGCTTCCAGGGGCTCGGGAAGTTAATTAAATACCATTTGGAGGCATTTAATGTTCGAGCAAAAACGGCTGATTTTCGACAAAAGAGATAACACCCCCCCATTACGTCATGCTTCAGAAATGTGGAAAATGGTCCGTTTTCAAATGTTTTATTTTTGAACGTCAGTTCACATTTGTAGGTGGATCATCAGTGTTAAAGCTAAAATTAGCATGTTTAAAGTGATTTTCATGCTTCCAGGGGCCCAAAACACAAGATTTATGGAATGGTTAAAAGTGCATGAAAATGGCCAATTTACTCACTCTGAGTTCTCAAAAAGGGTTTCTTCACCCCGGGAAGTTAATTAAATACCATTTGGAGGCATTTAATGTTCGAGCAAAAACGGCTGATTTTCGACAAAAGAGATAACACCCCCCCATTACGTCATGCTTCAGAAATGTGGAAAATGGTCCGTTTTCAAATGTTTTATTTTTGAACGTCAGTTCACATTTGTAGGTGGATCATCAGTGTTAGAGCTAAAATTAGCATGTTTAAAGTGATTTTCATGCTTCCAGGGGCTCGGGAAGTTAATTAAATACCATTTGGAGGCATTTAATGTTCGAGCAAAAACGGCTGATTTTCGACAAAAGAGATAACACCCCCCCATTACGTCATGCTTCAGAAATGTGGAAAATGGTCCGTTTTCAAATGTTTTATTTTTGAACGTCAGTTCACATTTGTAGGTGGATCATCAGTGTTAGAGCTAAAATTAGCATGTTTAAAGTGATTTTCATGCTTCCAGGGGCTCGGGAAGTTAATTAAATACCATTTGGAGGCATTTAATGTTCGAGCAAAAACGGCTGATTTTCGACAAAAGAGATAACACCCCCCCATTACGTCATGCTTCAGAAATGTGGAAAATGGTCCGTTTTCAAATGTTTTATTTTTGAACGTCAGTTCACATTTGTAGGTGGATCATCAGTGTTAGAGCTAAAATTAGCATGTTTAAAGTGATTTTCATGCTTCCAGGGGCTCGGGAAGTTAATTAAATACCATTTGGAGGCATTTAATGTTCGAGCAAAAACGGCTGATTTTCGACAAAAGAGATAACACCCCCCCATTACGTCATGCTTCAGAAATGTGGAAAATGGTCCGTTTTCAAATGTTTTATTTTTGAACGTCAGTTCACATTTGTAGATGGATCATCAGTGTTAGAGCTAAAATTAGCATGTTTAAAGTGATTTTCATGCTTCCAGGGGCTCGGGAAGTTAATTAAATACCATTTGGTGGCATTTAATGTTCGAGCAAAAACGGCTGATTTTCGACAAAAGAGATAACACCCCCCCATTACGTCATGCTTCAGAAATGTGGAAAATGGTCCGTTTTCAAATGTTTTATTTTTGAACGTCAGTTCACATTTGTAGGTGGATCATCAGTGTTAGAGCTAAAATTAGCATGTTTAAAGTGATTTTCATGCTTCCAGGGGCCCAAAACACAAGATTTATGGAATGGTTAAAAGTGCATGAAAATGGCCAATTTACTCACTCTGAGTTCTCAAAAAGGGTTTCTTCACCCCGGGAAGTTAATTAAATACCATTTGGAGGCATTTAATGTTCAAACAAAAACGGCTGATTTTCGACAAAAGAGATAACACCCCCCCATTACGTCATGCTTCAGAAATGTGGAAAATGGTCCGTTTTCAAATGTTTTATTTTTGAACGTCAGTTCACATTTGTAGGTGGATCATCAGTGTTAGAGCTAAAATTAGCATGTTTAAAGTGATTTTCATGCTTCCAGGGGCTCGGGAAGTTAATTAAATACCATTTGGAGGCATTTAATGTTAGAGCAAAAACGGCTAATTTTCGACAAAAGAGATAACACCCCCCCATTACGTCATGCTTCAGAATTGTGGAAAATGGTCCGTTTTCAAATGTTTTATTTTTGAACGTCAGTTCACATTTGTAGGTGGATCATCAGTGTTAGAGCTAAAATTAGCATGTTTAAAGTGATTTTCATGCTTCCAGGGGCTCGGGAAGTTAATTAAATACCATTTGGAGGCATTTAATGTTCGAGCAAAAACGGCTGATTTTCGACAAAAGAGATAACACCCCCCCATTACGTCATGCTTCAGAAATGTGGAAAATGGTCCGTTTTCAAATGTTTTATTTTTGAACGTCAGTTCACATTTGTAGGTGGATCATCAGTGTTAGAGCTAAAATTAGCATGTTTAAAGTGATTTTCATGCTTCCAGGGGCTCGGGAAGTTAATTAAATACCATTTGGAGGCATTTAATGTTCGAGCAAAAACGGCTGATTTTCGACAAAAGAGATAACACCCCCCCATTACGTCATGCTTCAGAAATGTGGAAAATGGTCCGTTTTCAAATGTTTTATTTTTGAACGTCAGTTCACATTTGTAGGTGGATCATCAGTGTTAGAGCTAAAATTAGCATGTTTAAAGTGATTTTCATGCTTCCAGGGGCTCGGGAAGTTAATTAAATACCATTTGGAGGCATTTAATGTTCGAGCAAAAACGGCTGATTTTCGACAAAAGAGATAACACCCCCCCATTACGTCATGCTTCAGAAATGTGGAAAATGGTCCGTTTTCAAATGTTTTATTTTTGAACGTCAGTTCACATTTGTAGGTGGATCATCAGTGTTAGAGCTAAAATTAGCATGTTTAAAGTGATTTTCATGCTTCCAGGGGCTCGGGAAGTTAATTAAATACCATTTGGAGGCATTTAATGTTCGAGCAAAAACGGCTGATTTTCGACAAAAGAGATAACACCCCCCCATTACGTCATGCTTCAGAAATGTGGAAAATGGTCCGTTTTCAAATGTTTTATTTTTGAACGTCAGTTCACATTTGTAGGTGGATCATCAGTGTTAAAGCTAAAATTAGCATGTTTAAAGTGATTTTCATGCTTCCAGGGGCCCAAAACACAAGATTTATGGAATGGTTAAAAGTGCATGAAAATGGCCAATTTACTCACTCTGAGTTCTCAAAAAGGGTTTCTTCACCCCGGGAAGTTAATTAAATACCATTTGGAGGCATTTAATGTTCGAGCAAAAACGGCTGATTTTCGACAAAAGAGATAACACCCCCCCATTACGTCATGCTTCAGAAATGTGGAAAATGGTCCGTTTTCAAATGTTTTATTTTTGAACGTCAGTTCACATTTGTAGGTGGATCATCAGTGTTAGAGCTAAAATTAGCATGTTTAAAGTGATTTTCATGCTTCTTGGGGCCCAAAACACAAGATTTATGGAATGGTTAAAAGTGCATGAAAATGGCCAATTTACTCACTCTGAGTTCTCAAAAAGGGTTTCTTCACCCCGGGAAGTTAATTAAATACCATTTGGAGGCATTTAATGTTCGAGCAAAAACGGCTGATTTTCGACAAAAGAGATAACACCCCCCCATTACGTCATGCTTCAGAAATGTGGAAAATGGTCCGTTTTCAAATGTTTTATTTTTGAACGTCAGTTCACATTTGTAGGTGGATCATCAGTGTTAGAGCTAAAATTAGCATGTTTAAAGTGATTTTCATGCTTCCAGGGGCCCAAAACACAAGATTTATGGAATGGTTAAAAGTGCATGAAAATGGCCAATTTACTCACTCTGAGTTCTCAAAAAGGGTTTCTTCACCCCGGGAAGTTAATTAAATACCATTTGGAGGCATTTAACGTTCGAGCAAAAACGGCTGATTTTCGACAAAAGAGATAACACCCCCCCATTACGTCATGCTTCAGAAATGTGGAAAATGGTCCGTTTTCAAATGTTTTATTTTTGAACGTCAGTTCACATTTGTAGGTGGATCATCAGTGTTAGAGCTAAAATTAGCATGTTTAAAGTGATTTTCATGCTTCCAGGGGCCCAAAACACAAGATTTATGGAATGGTTAAAAGTGCATGAAAATGGCCAATTTACTCACTCTGAGTTCTCAAAAAGGGTTTCTTCACCCCGGGAAGTTAATTAAATACCATTTGGAGGCATTTAATGTTCGAGCAAAAACGGCTGATTTTCGACAAAAGAGATAACACCCCCCCATTACGTCATGCTTCAGAAATGTGGAAAATGGTCCGTTTTCAAATGTTTTATTTTTGAACGTCAGTTCACATTTGTAGGTGGATCATCAGTGTTAGAGCTAAAATTAGCATGTTTAAAGTGATTTTCATGCTTCCAGGGGCTCGGGAAGTTAATTAAATACCATTTGGAGGCATTTAATGTTCGAGCAAAAACGGCTGATTTTCGACAAAAGAGATAACACCCCCCCATTACGTCATGCTTCAGAAATGTGGAAAATGGTCCGTTTTCAAATGTTTTATTTTTGAACGTCAGTTCACATTTGTAGGTGGATCATCAGTGTTAGAGCTAAAATTAGCATGTTTAAAGTGATTTTCATGCTTCCAGGGGCTCGGGAAGTTAATTAAATACCATTTGGAGGCATTTAATGTTCGAGCAAAAACGGCTGATTTTCGACAAAAGAGATAACACCCCCCCATTACGTCATGCTTCAGAAATGTGGAAAATGGTCCGTTTTCAAATGTTTTATTTTTGAACGTCAGTTCACATTTGTAGGTGGATCATCAGTGTTAGAGCTAAAATTAGCATGTTTAAAGTGATTTTCATGCTTCCAGGGGCTCGGGAAGTTAATTAAATACCATTTGGAGGCATTTAATGTTCGAGCAAAAACGGCTGATTTTCGACAAAAGAGATAACACCCCCCCATTACGTCATGCTTCAGAAATGTGGAAAATGGTCCGTTTTCAAATGTTTTATTTTTGAACGTCAGTTCACATTTGTAGATGGATCATCAGTGTTAGAGCTAAAATTAGCATGTTTAAAGTGATTTTCATGCTTCCAGGGGCTCGGGAAGTTAATTAAATACCATTTGGAGGCATTTAATGTTCGAGCAAAAACGGCTGATTTTCGACAAAAGAGATAACACCCCCCCATTACGTCATGCTTCAGAAATGTGGAAAATGGTCCGTTTTCAAATGTTTTATTTTTGAACGTCAGTTCACATTTGTAGGTGGATCATCAGTGTTAGAGCTAAAATTAGCATGTTTAAAGTGATTTTCATGCTTCCAGGGGCTCGGGAAGTTAATTAAATACCATTTGGAGGCATTTAATGTTCGAGCAAAAACGGCTGATTTTCGACAAAAGAGATAACACCCCCCCATTACGTCATGCTTCAGAAATGTGGAAAATGGTCCGTTTTCAAATGTTTTATTTTTGAACGTCAGTTCACATTTGTAGGTGGATCATCAGTGTTAGAGCTAAAATTAGCATGTTTAAAGTGATTTTCATGCTTCCAGGGGCTCGGGAAGTTAATTAAATACCATTTGGAGGCATTTAATGTTCGAGCAAAAACGGCTGATTTTCGACAAAAGAGATAACACCCCCCCCATTACGTCATGCTTCAGAAATGTGGAAAATGGTCCGTTTTCAAATGTTTTATTTTTGAACGTCAGTTCACATTTGTAGGTGGATCATCAGTGTTAGAGCTAAAATTAGCATGTTTAAAGTGATTTTCATGCTTCCAGGGGCCCAAAACACAAGATTTATGGAATGGTTAAAAGTGCATGAAAATGGCCAATTTACTCACTCTGAGTTCTCAAAAAGGGTTTCTTCACCCCGGGAAGTTAATTAAATACCATTTGGAGGCATTTAATGTTCGAGCAAAAACGGCTGATTTTCGACAAAAGAGATAACACCCCCCCATTACGTCATGCTTCAGAAATGTGGAAAATGGTCCGTTTTCAAATGTTTTATTTTTGAACGTCAGTTCACATTTGTACGTGGATCATCAGTGTTAAAGCTAAAATTAGCATGTTTAAAGTGATTTTCATGCTTCCAGGGGCTCGGGAAGTTAATTAAATACCATTTGGAGGCATTTAATGTTCGAGCAAAAACGGCTGATTTTCGACAAAAGAGCTAACACCCCCCCATTACGTCATGCTTCAGAAATGTGGAAAATGGTCCGTTTTCAAATGTTTTATTTTTGAACGTCAGTTCACATTTGTAGGTGGATCATCAGTGTTAGAGCTAAAATTAGCATGTTTAAAGTGATTTTCATGCTTCCAGGGGCCCAAAACACAAGATTTATGGAATGGTTAAAAGTGCATGAAAATGGCCAATTTACTCACTCTGAGTTCTCAAAAAGGGTTTCTTCACCCCGGGAAGTTAATTAAATACCATTTGGAGGCATTTAATGTTCGAGCAAAAACGGCTGATTTTCGACAAAAGAGATAACACCCCCCCATTACGTCATGCTTCAGAAATGTGGAAAATGGTCCGTTTTCAAATGTTTTATTTTTGAAAGTCAGTTCACATTTGTAGGTGGATCATCAGTGTTAGAGCTAAAATTAGCATGTTTAAAGTGATTTTCATGCTTCCAGGGGCTCGGGAAGTTAATTAAATACCATTTGGAGGCATTTAATGTTAGAGCAAAAACGGCTGATTTTCGACAAAAGAGATAACACCCCCCCATTACGTCATGCTTCAGAAATGTGGAAAATGGTCCGTTTTCAAATGTTTTATTTTTGAACGTCAGTTCACATTTGTAGGTGGATCATCAGTGTTAGAGCTAAAATTAGCATGTTTAAAGTGATTTTCATGCTTCCAGGGGCCCAAAACACAATATTTATGGAATGGTTAAAAGTGCATGAAAATGGCCAATTTACTCACTCTGAGTTCTCAAAAAGGGTTTCTTCACCCCGGGAAGTTAATTAAATTCCATTTGGAGGCATTTAATGTTCGAGCAAAAACGGCTGATTTTCGACAAAAGAGATAACACCCCCCCATTACGTCATGCTTCAGAAATGTGGAAAATGGTCCGTTTTCAAATGTTTTATTTTTGAACGTCAGTTCACATTTGTAGGTGGATCATCAGTGTTAGAGCTAAAATTAGCATGTTTAAAGTGATTTTCATGCTTCCAGGGGCCCAAAACACAAGATTTATGGAATGGTTAAAAGTGCATGAAAATGGCCAATTTACTCACTCTGAGTTCTCAAAAAGGGTTTCTTCACCCCGGGAAGTTAATTAAATACCATTTGGAGGCATTTAATGTTCGAGCAAAAACGGCTGATTTTCGACAAAAGAGATAACACCCCCCCATTACGTCATGCTTCAGAAATGTGGAAAATGGTCCGTTTTCAAATGTTTTATTTTTGAACGTCAGTTCACATTTGTAGGTGGATCATCAGTGTTAGAGCTAAAATTAGCATGTTTAAAGTGATTTTCATGCTTCCAGGGGCTCGGGAAGTTAATTAAATACCATTTGGAGGCATTTAATGTTCGAGCAAAAACGGCTGATTTTCGACAAAAGAGATAACACCCCCCCATTACGTCATGCTTCAGAAATGTGGAAAATGGTCCGTTTTCAAATGTTTTATTTTTGAACGTCAGTTCACATTTGTAGGTGGATCATCAGTGTTAGAGCTAAAATTAGCATGTTTAAAGTGATTTTCATGCTTCCAGGGGCTCGGGAAGTTAATTAAATACCATTTGGAGGCATTTAATGTTCGAGCAAAAACGGCTGATTTTCGACAAAAGAGATAACACCCCCCCATTACGTCATGCTTCAGAAATGTGGAAAATGGTCCGTTTTCAAATGTTTTATTTTTGAACGTCAGTTCACATTTGTAGGTGGATCATCAGTGTTAGAGCTAAAATTAGCATGTTTAAAGTGATTTTCATGCTTCCAGGGGCTCGGGAAGTTAATTAAATACCATTTGGAGGCATTTAATGTTCGAGCAAAAACGGCTGATTTTCGACAAAAGAGATAACACCCCCCCATTACGTCATGCTTCAGAAATGTGGAAAATGGTCCGTTTTCAAATGTTTTATTTTTGAACGTCAGTTCACATTTGTAGGTGGATCATCAGTGTTAGAGCTAAAATTAGCATGTTTAAAGTGATTTTCATGCTTCCAGGGGCCCAAAACACAAGATTTATGGAATGGTTAAAAGTGCATGAAAATGGCCAATTTACTCACTCTGAGTTCTCAAAAAGGGTTTCTTCACCCCGGGAAGTTAATTAAATACCATTTGGAGGCATTTAATGTTCGAGCAAAAACGGCTGATTTTCGACAAAAGAGATAACACCCCCCCATTACGTCATGCTTCAGAAATGTGGAAAATGGTCCGTTTTCAAATGTTTTATTTTTGAACGTCAGTTCACATTTGTAGGTGGATCATCAGTGTTAGAGCTAAAATTAGCATGTTTAAAGTGATTTTCATGCTTCCAGGGGCTCGGGAAGTTAATTAAATACCATTTGGAGGCATTTAATGTTCGAGCAAAAACGGCTGATTCTCGACAAAAGAGATAACACCCCCCCATTACGTCATGCTTCAGAAATGTGGAAAATGGTCCGTTTTCAAATGTTTTATTTTTGAACGTCAGTTCACATTTGTAGGTGGATCATCAGTGTTAGAGCTAAAATTAGCATGTTTAAAGTGATTTTCATGCTTCCAGGGGCCCAAAACACAAGATTTATGGAATGGTTAAAAGTGCATGAAAATGGCCAATTTACTCACTCTGAGTTCTCAAAAAGGGTTTCTTCACCCCGGGAAGTTAATTAAATACCATTTGGAGGCATTTAATGTTCGAGCAAAAACGGCTGATTTTCGACAAAAGAGATAACACCCCCCCATTACGTCATGCTTCAGAAATGTGGAAAATGGTCCGTTTTCAAATGTTTTATTTTTGAACGTCAGTTCACATTTGTAGGTGGATCATCAGTGTTAGAGCTAAAATTAGCATGTTTAAAGTGATTTTCATGCTTCCAGGGGCCCAAAACACAAGATTTATGGAATGGTTAAAAGTGCATGAAAATGGCCAATTTACTCACTCTGAGTTCTCAAAAAGGGTTTCTTCACCCCGGGAAGTTAATTAAATACCATTTGGAGGCATTTAATGTTCGAGCAAAAACGGCTGATTTTCGACAAAAGAGATAACACCCCCCCATTACGTCATGCTTCAGAAATGTGGAAAATGGTCCGTTTTCAAATGTTTTATTTTTGAACGTCAGTTCACATTTGTAGGTGGATCATCAGTGTTAGAGCTAAAATTAGCATGTTTAAAGTGATTTTCATGCTTCCAGGGGCTCGGGAAGTTAATTAAATACCATTTGGAGGCATTTAATGTTCGAGCAAAAACGGCTGATTTTCGACAAAAGAGATAACACCCCCCCATTACGTCATGCTTCAGAAATGTGGAAAATGGTCCGTTTTCAAATGTTTTATTTTTGAACGTCAGTTCACATTTGTAGGTGGATCATCAGTGTAAGAGCTAAAATTAGCATGTTTAAAGTGATTTTCATGCTTCCAGGGGCTCGGGAAGTTAATTAAATACCATTTGGAGGCATTTAATGTTCGAGCAAAAACGGCTGATTTTCGACAAAAGAGATAACACCCCCCCATTACGTCATGCTTCAGAAATGTGGAAAATGGTCCGTTTTCAAATGTTTTATTTTTGAACGTCAGTTCACATTTGTAGGTGGATCATCAGTGTTAGAGCTAAAATTAGCATGTTTAAAGTGATTTTCATGCTTCCAGGGGCTCGGGAAGTTAATTAAATACCATTTGGAGGCATTTAATGTTCGAGCAAAAACGGCTGATTTTCGACAAAAGAGATAACACCCCCCCATTACGTCATGCTTCAGAAATGTGGAAAATGGTCCGTTTTCAAATGTTTTATTTTTGAACGTCAGTTCACATTTGTACGTGGATCATCAGTGTTAGAGCTAAAATTAGCATGTTTAAAGTGATTTTCATGCTTCCAGGGGCTCGGGAAGTTAATTAAATACCATTTGGAGGCATTTAATGTTCGAGCAAAAACGGCTGATTTTCGACAAAAGAGATAACACCCCCCCATTACGTCATGCTTCAGAAATGTGGAAAATGGTCCGTTTTCAAATGTTTTATTTTTGAACGTCAGTTCACATTTGTAGGTGGATCATCAGTGTTAGAGCTAAAATTAGCATGTTTAAAGTGATTTTCATGCTTCCAGGGGCCCAAAACACAAGATTTATGGAATGGTTAAAAGTGCATGAAAATGGCCAATTTACTCACTCTGAGTTCTCAAAAAGGGTTTCTTCACCCCGGGAAGTTAATTAAATACCATTTGGAGGCATTTAATGTTCGAGCAAAAACGGCTGATTTTCGACAAAAGAGATAACACCCCCCCATTACGTCATGCTTCAGAAATGTGGAAAATGGTCCGTTTTCAAATGTTTTATTTTTGAACGTCAGTTCACATTTGTAGGTGGATCATCAGTGTTAGAGCTAAAATTAGCATGTTTAAAGTGATTTTCATGCTTCCAGGGGCCCAAAACACAAGATTTATGGAATGGTTAAAAGTGCATGAAAATGGCCAATTTACTCACTCTGAGTTCTCAAAAAGGGTTTCTTCACCCCGGGAAGTTAATTAAATACCATTTGGAGGCATTTAATGTTCGAGCAAAAACGGCTGATTTTCGACAAAAGAGATAACACCCCCCCATTACGTCATGCTTCAGAAATGTGGAAAATGGTCCGTTTTCAAATGTTTTATTTTTGAACGTCAGTTCACATTTGTAGGTGGATCATCAGTGTTAGAGCTAAAATTAGCATGTTTAAAGTGATTTTCATGCTTCCAGGGGCCCAAAACACAAGATTTATGGAATGGTTAAAAGTGCATGAAAATGGCCAATTTACTCACTCTGAGTTCTCAAAAAGGGTTTCTTCACCTCGGGAAGTTAATTAAATACCATTTGGAGGCATTTAATGTTCGAGCAAAAACGGCTGATTTTCGACAAAAGAGATAACACCCCCCCATTACGTCATGCTTCAGAAATGTGGAAAATGGTCCGTTTTCAAATGTTTTATTTTTGAACGTCAGTTCACATTTGTAGGTGGATCATCAGTGTTAGAGCTAAAATTAGCATGTTTAAAGTGATTTTCATGCTTCCAGGGGCTCGGGAAGTTAATTAAATACCATTTGGAGGCATTTAATGTTAGAGCAAAAACGGCTGATTTTCGACAAAAGAGATAACACCCCCCCATTACGTCATGCTTCAGAAATGTGGAAAATGGTCCGTTTTCAAATGTTTTATTTTTGAACGTCAGTTCACATTTGTAGGTGGATCATCAGTGTTAGAGCTAAAATTAGCATGTTTAAAGTGATTTTCATGCTTCCAGGGGCCCAAAACACAAGATTTATGGAATGGTTAAAAGTGCATGAAAATGGCCAATTTACTCACTCTGAGTTCTCAAAAAGGGTTTCTTCACCCCGGGAAGTTAATTAAATACCATTTGGAGGCATTTAATGTTCGAGCAAAAACGGCTGATTTTCGACAAAAGAGATAACACCCCCCCATTACGTCATGCTTCAGAAATGTGGAAAATGGTCCGTTTTCAAATGTTTTATTTTTGAACGTCAGTTCACATTTGTAGGTGGATCATCAGTGTTAGAGCTAAAATTAGCATGTTTAAAGTGATTTTCATGCTTCCAGGGGCCCAAAACACAAGATTTATGGAATGGTTAAAAGTGCATGAAAATGGCCAATTTACTCACTCTGAGTTCTCAAAAAGGGTTTCTTCACCCCGGGAAGTTAATTAAATACCATTTGGAGGCATTTAATGTTCAAACAAAAACGGCTGATTTTCGACAAAAGAGATAACACCCCCCCATTACGTCATGCTTCAGAAATGTGGAAAATGGTCCGTTTTCAAATGTTTTATTTTTGAACGTCAGTTCACATTTGTAGGTGGATCATCAGTGTTAGAGCTAAAATTAGCATGTTTAAAGTGATTTTCATGCTTCCAGGGGCTCGGGAAGTTAATTAAATACCATTTGGAGGCATTTAATGTTAGAGCAAAAACGGCTAATTTTCGACAAAAGAGATAACACCCCCCCATTACGTCATGCTTCAGAATTGTGGAAAATGGTCCGTTTTCAAATGTTTTATTTTTGAACGTCAGTTCACATTTGTAGGTGGATCATCAGTGTTAGAGCTAAAATTAGCATGTTTAAAGTGATTTTCATGCTTCCAGGGGCTCGGGAAGTTAATTAAATACCATTTGGAGGCATTTAATGTTCGAGCAAAAACGGCTGATTTTCGACAAAAGAGATAACACCCCCCCATTACGTCATGCTTCAGAAATGTGGAAAATGGTCCGTTTTCAAATGTTTTATTTTTGAACGTCAGTTCACATTTGTAGGTGGATCATCAGTGTTAGAGCTAAAATTAGCATGTTTAAAGTGATTTTCATGCTTTCAGGGGCTCGGGAAGTTAATTAAATACCATTTGGAGGCATTTAATGTTCGAGCAAAAACGGCTGATTTTCGACAAAAGAGATAACACCCCCCCATTACGTCATGCTTCAGAAATGTGGAAAATGGTCCGTTTTCAAATGTTTTATTTTTGAACGTCAGTTCACATTTGTAGGTGGATCATCAGTGTTAGAGCTAAAATTAGCATGTTTAAAGTGATTTTCATGCTTCCAGGGGCTCGGGAAGTTAATTAAATACCATTTGGAGGCATTTAATGTTCGAGCAAAAACGGCTGATTTTCGACAAAAGAGATAACACCCCCCCATTACGTCATGCTTCAGAAATGTGGAAAATGGTCCGTTTTCAAATGTTTTATTTTTGAACGTCAGTTCACATTTGTAGGTGGATCATCAGTGTTAGAGCTAAAATTAGCATGTTTAAAGTGATTTTCATGCTTCCAGGGGCTCGGGAAGTTAATTAAATACCATTTGGAGGCATTTAATGTTCGAGCAAAAACGGCTGATTTTCGACAAAAGAGATAACACCCCCCCATTACGTCATGCTTCAGAAATGTGGAAAATGGTCCGTTTTCAAATGTTTTATTTTTGAACGTCAGTTCACATTTGTAGGTGGATCATCAGTGTTAGAGCTAAAATTAGCATGTTTAAAGTGATTTTCATGCTTCCAGGGGCCCAAAACACAAGATTTATGGAATGGTTAAAAGTGCATGAAAATGGCCAATTTACTCACTCTGAGTTCTCAAAAAGGGTTTCTTCACCCCGGGAAGTTAATTAAATACCATTTGGAGGCATTTAATGTTCAAACAAAAACGGCTGATTTTCGACAAAAGAGATAACACCCCCCCATTACGTCATGCTTCAGAAATGTGGAAAATGGTCCGTTTTCAAATGTTTTATTTTTGAACGTCAGTTCACATTTGTAGGTGGATCATCAGTGTTAGAGCTAAAATTAGCATGTTTAAAGTGATTTTCATGCTTCCAGGGGCTCGGGAAGTTAATTAAATACCATTTGGAGGCATTTAATGTTAGAGCAAAAACGGCTAATTTTCGACAAAAGAGATAACACCCCCCCATTACGTCATGCTTCAGAATTGTGGAAAATGGTCCGTTTTCAAATGTTTTATTTTTGAACGTCAGTTCACATTTGTAGGTGGATCATCAGTGTTAGAGCTAAAATTAGCATGTTTAAAGTGATTTTCATGCTTCCAGGGGCTCGGGAAGTTAATTAAATACCATTTGGAGGCATTTAATGTTCGAGCAAAAACGGCTGATTTGCGACAAAAGAGATAACACCCCCCCATTACGTCATGCTTCAGAAATGTGGAAAATGGTCCGTTTTCAAATGTTTTATTTTTGAACGTCAGTTCACATTTGTAGGTGGATCATCAGTGTTAGAGCTAAAATTAGCATGTTTAAAGTGATTTTCATGCTTTCAGGGGCTCGGGAAGTTAATTAAATACCATTTGGAGGCATTTAATGTTCGAGCAAAAACGGCTGATTTTCGACAAAAGAGATAACACCCCCCCATTACGTCATGCTTCAGAAATGTGGAAAATGGTCCGTTTTCAAATGTTTTATTTTTGAACGTCAGTTCACATTTGTAGGTGGATCATCAGTGTTAGAGCTAAAATTAGCATGTTTAAAGTGATTTTCATGCTTCCAGGGGCTCGGGAAGTTAATTAAATACCATTTGGAGGCATTTAATGTTCGAGCAAAAACGGCTGATTTTCGACAAAAGAGATAACACCCCCCCATTACGTCATGCTTCAGAAATGTGGAAAACGGTCCGTTTTCAAATGTTTTATTTTTGAACGTCAGTTCACATTTGTAGGTGGATCATCAGTGTTAGAGCTAAAATTAGCATGTTTAAAGTGATTTTCATGCTTCCAGGGGCTCGGGAAGTTAATTAAATACCATTTGGAGGCATTTAATGTTCGAGCAAAAACGGCTGATTTTCGACAAAAGAGATAACACCCCCCCATTACGTCATGCTTCAGAAATGTGGAAAATGGTCCGTTTTCAAATGTTTTATTTTTGAACGTCAGTTCACATTTGTAGGTGGATCATCAGTGTTAAAGCTAAAATTAGCATGTTTAAAGTGATTTTCATGCTTCCAGGGGCCCAAAACACAAGATTTATGGAATGGTTAAAAGTGCATGAAAATGGCCAATTTACTCACTCTGAGTTCTCAAAAAGGGTTTCTTCACCCCGGGAAGTTAATTAAATACCATTTGGAGGCATTTAATGTTCGAGCAAAAACGGCTGATTTTCGACAAAAGAGATAACACCCCCCCATTACGTCATGCTTCAGAAATGTGGAAAATGGTCCGTTTTCAAATGTTTTATTTTTGAACGTCAGTTCACATTTGTAGGTGGATCATCAGTGTTAGAGCTAAAATTAGCATGTTTAAAGTGATTTTCATGCTTCTTGGGGCCCAAAACACAAGATTTATGGAATGGTTAAAAGTGCATGAAAATGGCCAATTTACTCACTCTGAGTTCTCAAAAAGGGTTTCTTCACCCCGGGAAGTTAATTAAATACCATTTGGAGGCATTTAATGTTCGAGCAAAAACGGCTGATTTTCGACAAAAGAGATAACACCCCCCCATTACGTCATGCTTCAGAAATGTGGAAAATGGTCCGTTTTCAAATGTTTTATTTTTGAACGTCAGTTCACATTTGTAGGTGGATCATCAGTGTTAGAGGTAAAATTAGCATGTTTAAAGTGATTTTCATGCTTCCAGGGGCCCAAAACACAAGATTTATGGAATGGTTAAAAGTGCATGAAAATGGCCAATTTACTCACTCTGAGTTCTCAAAAAGGGTTTCTTCACCCCGGGAAGTTAATTAAATACCATTTGGAGGCATTTAATGTTCGAGCAAAAACGGCTGATTTTCGACAAAAGAGATAACACCCCCCCATTACGTCATGCTTCAGAAATGTGGAAAATGGTCCGTTTTCAAATGTTTTATTTTTGAACGTCAGTTCACATTTGTAGGTGGATCATCAGTGTTAGAGCTAAAATTAGCATGTTTAAAGTGATTTTCATGCTTCCAGGGGCCCAAAACACAAGATTTATGGAATGGTTAAAAGTGCATGAAAATGGCCAATTTACTCACTCTGAGTTCTCAAAAAGGGTTTCTTCACCCCGGGAAGTTAATTAAATACCATTTGGAGGCATTTAATGTTCGAGCAAAAACGGCTGATTTTCGACAAAAGAGATAACACCCCCCCATTACGTCATGCTTCAGAAATGTGGAAAATGGTCCGTTTTCAAATGTTTTATTTTTGAACGTCAGTTCACATTTGTAGGTGGATCATCAGTGTTAGAGCTAAAATTAGCATGTTTAAAGTGATTTTCATGCTTCCAGGGGCTCGGGAAGTTAATTAAATACCATTTGGAGGCATTTAATGTTCGAGCAAAAACGGCTGATTTTCGACAAAAGAGATAACACCCCCCCATTACGTCATGCTTCAGAAATGTGGAAAATGGTCTGTTTTCAAATGTTTTATTTTTGAACGTCAGTTCACATTTGTAGGTGGATCATCAGTGTTAGAGCTAAAATTAGCATGTTTAAAGTGATTTTCATGCTTCCAGGGGCTCGGGAAGTTAATTAAATACCATTTGGAGGCATTTAATGTTCGAGCAAAAACGGCTGATTTTCGACAAAAGAGATAACACCCCCCCATTACGTCATGCTTCAGAAATGTGGAAAATGGTCCGTTTTCAAATGTTTTATTTTTGAACGTCAGTTCACATTTGTAGGTGGATCATCAGTGTTAGAGCTAAAATTAGCATGTTTAAAGTGATTTTCATGCTTCCAGGGGCTCGGGAAGTTAATTAAATACCATTTGGAGGCATTTAATGTTCGAGCAAAAACGGCTGATTTTCGACAAAAGAGATAACACCCCCCCATTACGTCATGCTTCAGAAATGTGGAAAATGGTCCGTTTTCAAATGTTTTATTTTTGAACGTCAGTTCACATTTGTAGATGGATCATCAGTGTTAGAGCTAAAATTAGCATGTTTAAAGTGATTTTCATGCTTCCAGGGGCTCGGGAAGTTAATTAAATACCATTTGGAGGCATTTAATGTTCGAGCAAAAACGGCTGATTTTCGACAAAAGAGATAACACCCCCCCATTACGTCATGCTTCAGAAATGTGGAAAATGGTCCGTTTTCAAATGTTTTATTTTTGAACGTCAGTTCACATTTGTAGGTGGATCATCAGTGTTAGAGCTAAAATTAGCATGTTTAAAGTGATTTTCATGCTTCCAGGGGCCCAAAACACAAGATTTATGGAATGGTTAAAAGTGCATGAAAATGGCCAATTTACTCACTCTGAGTTCTCAAAAAGGGTTTCTTCACCCCGGGAAGTTAATTAAATACCATTTGGAGGCATTTAATGTTCAAACAAAAACGGCTGATTTTCGACAAAAGAGATAACACCCCCCCATTACGTCATGCTTCAGAAATGTGGAAAATGGTCCGTTTTCAAATGTTTTATTTTTGAACGTCAGTTCACATTTGTAGGTGGATCATCAGTGTTAGAGCTAAAATTAGCATGTTTAAAGTGATTTTCATGCTTCCAGGGGCTCGGGAAGTTAATTAAATACCATTTGGAGGCATTTAATGTTAGAGCAAAAACGGCTAATTTTCGACAAAAGAGATAACACCCCCCCATTACGTCATGCTTCAGAATTGTGGAAAATGGTCCGTTTTCAAATGTTTTATTTTTGAACGTCAGTTCACATTTGTAGGTGGATCATCAGTGTTAGAGCTAAAATTAGCATGTTTAAAGTGATTTTCATGCTTCCAGGGGCTCGGGAAGTTAATTAAATACCATTTGGAGGCATTTAATGTTCGAGCAAAAACGGCTGATTTTCGACAAAAGAGATAACACCCCCCCATTACGTCATGCTTCAGAAATGTGGAAAATGGTCCGTTTTCAAATGTTTTATTTTTGAACGTCAGTTCACATTTGTAGGTGGATCATCAGTGTTAGAGCTAAAATTAGCATGTTTAAAGTGATTTTCATGCTTCCAGGGGCTCGGGAAGTTAATTAAATACCATTTGGAGGCATTTAATGTTCGAGCAAAAACGGCTGATTTTCGACAAAAGAGATAACACCCCCCCATTACGTCATGCTTCAGAAATGTGGAAAATGGTCCGTTTTCAAATGTTTTATTTTTGAACGTCAGTTCACATTTGTAGGTGGATCATCAGTGTTAGAGCTAAAATTAGCATGTTTAAAGTGATTTTCATGCTTCCAGGGGCTCGGGAAGTTAATTAAATACCATTTGGAGGCATTTAATGTTCGAGCAAAAACGGCTGATTTTCGACAAAAGAGATAACACCCCCCCATTATGTCATGCTTCAGAAATGTGGAAAATGGTCCGTTTTCAAATGTTTTATTTTTGAACGTCAGTTCACATTTGTAGGTGGATCATCAGTGTTAGAGCTAAAATTAGCATGTTTAAAGTGATTTTCATGCTTCCAGGGGCTCGGGAAGTTAATTAAATACCATTTGGAGGCATTTAATGTTCGAGCAAAAACGGCTGATTTTCGACAAAAGAGATAACACCCCCCCATTACGTCATGCTTCAGAAATGTGGAAAATGGTCCGTTTTCAAATGTTTTATTTTTGAACGTCAGTTCACATTTGTAGGTGGATCATCAGTGTTAGAGCTAAAATTAGCATGTTTAAAGTGATTTTCATGCTTCCAGGGGCTCGGGAAGTTAATTAAATACCATTTGGAGGCATTTAATGTTCGAGCAAAAACGGCTAATTTTCGACAAAAGAGATAACACCCCCCCATTACGTCATGCTTCAGAAATGTGGAAAATGGTCCGTTTTCAAATGTTTTATTTTTGAACGTCAGTTCACATTTGTAGGTGGATCATCAGTGTTAGAGCTAAAATTAGCATGTTTAAAGTGATTTTCATGCTTCCAGGGGCTCGGGAAGTTAATTAAATACCATTTGGAGGCATTTAATGTTCGAGCAAAAACGGCTGATTTTCGACAAAAGAGATAACACCCCCCCATTACGTCATGCTTCAGAAATGTGGAAAATGGTCCGTTTTCAAATGTTTTATTTTTGAACGTCAGTTCACATTTGTAGATGGATCATCAGTGTTAGAGCTAAAATTAGCATGTTTAAAGTGATTTTCATGCTTCCAGGGGCTCGGGAAGTTAATTAAATACCATTTGGAGGCATTTAATGTTCGAGCAAAAACGGCTGATTTTCGACAAAAGAGATAACACCCCCCCATTACGTCATGCTTCAGAAATGTGGAAAATGGTCCGTTTTCAAATGTTTTATTTTTGAACGTCAGTTCACATTTGTAGGTGGATCATCAGTGTTAGAGCTAAAATTAGCATGTTTAAAGTGATTTTCATGCTTCCAGGGGCCCAAAACACAAGATTTATGGAATGGTTAAAAGTGCATGAAAATGGCCAATTTACTCACTCTGAGTTCTCAAAAAGGGTTTCTTCACCCCGGGAAGTTAATTAAATACCATTTGGAGGCATTTAATGTTCAAACAAAAACGGCTGATTTTCGACAAAAGAGATAACACCCCCCCATTACGTCATGCTTCAGAAATGTGGAAAATGGTCCGTTTTCAAATGTTTTATTTTTGAACGTCAGTTCACATTTGTAGGTGGATCATCAGTGTTAGAGCTAAAATTAGCATGTTTAAAGTGATTTTCATGCTTCCAGGGGCTCGGGAAGTTAATTAAATACCATTTGGAGGCATTTAATGTTAGAGCAAAAACGGCTAATTTTCGACAAAAGAGATAACACCCCCCCATTACGTCATGCTTCAGAATTGTGGAAAATGGTCCGTTTTCAAATGTTTTATTTTTGAACGTCAGTTCACATTTGTAGGTGGATCATCAGTGTTAGAGCTAAAATTAGCATGTTTAAAGTGATTTTCATGCTTCCAGGGGCTCGGGAAGTTAATTAAATACCATTTGGAGGCATTTAATGTTCGAGCAAAAACGGCTGATTTTCGACAAAAGAGATAACACCCCCCCATTACGTCATGCTTCAGAAATGTGGAAAATGGTCCGTTTTCAAATGTTTTATTTTTGAACGTCAGTTCACATTTGTAGGTGGATCATCAGTGTTAGAGCTAAAATTAGCATGTTTAAAGTGATTTTCATGCTTCCAGGGGCTCGGGAAGTTAATTAAATACCATTTGGAGGCATTTAATGTTCGAGCAAAAACGGCTGATTTTCGACAAAAGAGATAACACCCCCCCATTACGTCATGCTTCAGAAATGTGGAAAATGGTCCGTTTTCAAATGTTTTATTTTTGAACGTCAGTTCACATTTGTAGGTGGATCATCAGTGTTAGAGCTAAAATTAGCATGTTTAAAGTGATTTTCATGCTTCCAGGGGCTCGGGAAGTTAATTAAATACCATTTGGAGGCATTTAATGTTCGAGCAAAAACGGCTGATTTTCGACAAAAGAGATAACACCCCCCCATTACGTCATGCTTCAGAAATGTGGAAAATGGTCCGTTTTCAAATGTTTTATTTTTGAACGTCAGTTCACATTTGTAGGTGGATCATCAGTGTTAGAGCTAAAATTAGCATGTTTAAAGTGATTTTCATGCTTCCAGGGGCTCGGGAAGTTAATTAAATACCATTTGGAGGCATTTAATGTTCGAGCAAAAACGGCTGATTTTCGACAAAAGAGATAACACCCCCCCATTACGTCATGCTTCAGAAATGTGGAAAATGGTCCGTTTTCAAATGTTTTATTTTTGAACGTCAGTTCACATTTGTAGGTGGATCATCAGTGTTAAAGCTAAAATTAGCATGTTTAAAGTGATTTTCATGCTTCCAGGGGCCCAAAACACAAGATTTATGGAATGGTTAAAAGTGCATGAAAATGGCCAATTTACTCACTCTGAGTTCTCAAAAAGGGTTTCTTCACCCCGGGAAGTTAATTAAATACCATTTGGAGGCATTTAATGTTCGAGCAAAAACGGCTGATTTTCGACAAAAGAGATAACACCCCCCCATTACGTCATGCTTCAGAAATGTGGAAAATGGTCCGTTTTCAAATGTTTTATTTTTGAACGTCAGTTCACATTTGTAGGTGGATCATCAGTGTTAGAGCTAAAATTAGCATGTTTAAAGTGATTTTCATGCTTCTTGGGGCCCAAAACACAAGATTTATGGAATGGTTAAAAGTGCATGAAAATGGCCAATTTACTCACTCTGAGTTCTCAAAAAGGGTTTCTTCACCCCGGGAAGTTAATTAAATACCATTTGGAGGCATTTAATGTTCGAGCAAAAACGGCTGATTTTCGACAAAAGAGATAACACCCCCCCATTACGTCATGCTTCAGAAATGTGGAAAATGGTCCGTTTTCAAATGTTTTATTTTTGAACGTCAGTTCACATTTGTAGGTGGATCATCAGTGTTAGAGCTAAAATTAGCATGTTTAAAGTGATTTTCATGCTTCCAGGGGCCCAAAACACAAGATTTATGGAATGGTTAAAAGTGCATGAAAATGGCCAATTTACTCACTCTGAGTTCTCAAAAAGGGTTTCTTCACCCCGGGAAGTTAATTAAATACCATTTGGAGGCATTTAATGTTCGAGCAAAAACGGCTGATTTTCGACAAAAGAGATAACACCCCCCCATTACGTCATGCTTCAGAAATGTGGAAAATGGTCCGTTTTCAAATGTTTTATTTTTGAACGTCAGTTCACATTTGTAGGTGGATCATCAGTGTTAGAGCTAAAATTAGCATGTTTAAAGTGATTTTCATGCTTCCAGGGGCCCAAAACACAAGATTTATGGAATGGTTAAAAGTGCATGAAAATGGCCAATTTACTCACTCTGAGTTCTCAAAAAGGGTTTCTTCACCCCGGGAAGTTAATTAAATACCATTTGGAGGCATTTAATGTTCGAGCAAAAACGGCTGATTTTCGACAAAAGAGATAACACCCCCCCATTACGTCATGCTTCAGAAATGTGGAAAATGGTCCGTTTTCAAATGTTTTATTTTTGAACGTCAGTTCACATTTGTAGGTGGATCATCAGTGTTAGAGCTAAAATTAGCATGTTTAAAGTGATTTTCATGCTTCCAGGGGCTCGGGAAGTTAATTAAATACCATTTGGAGGCATTTAATGTTCGAGCAAAAACGGCTGATTTTCGACAAAAGAGATAACACCCCCCCATTACGTCATGCTTCAGAAATGTGGAAAATGGTCCGTTTTCAAATGTTTTATTTTTGAACGTCAGTTCACATTTGTAGGTGGATCATCAGTGTTAGAGCTAAAATTAGCATGTTTAAAGTGATTTTCATGCTTCCAGGGGCTCGGGAAGTTAATTAAATACCATTTGGAGGCATTTAATGTTCGAGCAAAAACGGCTGATTTTCGACAAAAGAGATAACACCCCCCCATTACGTCATGCTTCAGAAATGTGGAAAATGGTCCGTTTTCAAATGTTTTATTTTTGAACGTCAGTTCACATTTGTAGGTGGATCATCAGTGTTAGAGCTAAAATTAGCATGTTTAAAGTGATTTTCATGCTTCCAGGGGCTCGGGAAGTTAATTAAATACCATTTGGAGGCATTTAATGTTCGAGCAAAAACGGCTGATTTTCGACAAAAGAGATAACACCCCCCCATTACGTCATGCTTCAGAAATGTGGAAAATGGTCCGTTTTCAAATGCTTTATTTTTGAACGTCAGTTCACATTTGTAGATGGATCATCAGTGTTAGAGCTAAAATTAGCATGTTTAAAGTGATTTTCATGCTTCCAGGGGCTCGGGAAGTTAATTAAATACCATTTGGAGGCATTTAATGTTCGAGCAAAAACGGCTGATTTTCGACAAAAGAGATAACACCCCCCCATTACGTCATGCTTCAGAAATGTGGAAAATGGTCCGTTTTCAAATGTTTTATTTTTGAACGTCAGTTCACATTTGTAGGTGGATCATCAGTGTTAGAGCTAAAATTAGCATGTTTAAAGTGATTTTCATGCTTCCAGGGGCTCGGGAAGTTAATTAAATACCATTTGGAGGCATTTAATGTTCGAGCAAAAACGGCTGATTTTCGACAAAAGAGATAACACCCCCCCATTACGTCATGCTTCAGAAATGTGGAAAATGGTCCGTTTTCAAATGTTTTATTTTTGAACGTCAGTTCACATTTGTAGGTGGATCATCAGTGTTAGAGCTAAAATTAGCATGTTTAAAGTGATTTTCATGCTTCCAGGGGCTCGGGAAGTTAATTAAATACCATTTGGAGGCATTTAATGTTCGAGCAAAAACGGCTGATTTTCGACAAAAGAGATAACACCCCCCCATTACGTCATGCTTCAGAAATGTGGAAAATGGTCCGTTTTCAAATGTTTTATTTTTGAACGTCAGTTCACATTTGTAGGTGGATCATCAGTGTTAGAGCTAAAATTAGCATGTTTAAAGTGATTTTCATGCTTCCAGGGGCCCAAAACACAAGATTTATGGAATGGTTAAAAGTGCATGAAAATGGCCAATTTACTCACTCTGAGTTCTCAAAAAGGGTTTCTTCACCCCGGGAAGTTAATTAAATACCATTTGGAGGCATTTAATGTTCGAGCAAAAACGGCTGATTTTCGACAAAAGAGATAACACCCCCCCATTACGTCATGCTTCAGAAATGTGGAAAATGGTCCGTTTTCAAATGTTTTATTTTTGAACGTCAGTTCACATTTGTACGTGGATCATCAGTGTTAAAGCTAAAATTAGCATGTTTAAAGTGATTTTCATGCTTCCAGGGGCTCGGGAAGTTAATTAAATACCATTTGGAGGCATTTAATGTTCGAGCAAAAACGGCTGATTTTCGACAAAAGAGCTAACACCCCCCCATTACGTCATGCTTCAGAAATGTGGAAAATGGTCCGTTTTCAAATGTTTTATTTTTGAACGTCAGTTCACATTTGTAGGTGGATCATCAGTGTTAGAGCTAAAATTAGCATGTTTAAAGTGATTTTCATGCTTCCAGGGGCCCAAAACACAAGATTTATGGAATGGTTAAAAGTGCATGAAAATGGCCAATTTACTCACTCTGAGTTCTCAAAAAGGGTTTCTTCACCCCGGGAAGTTAATTAAATACCATTTGGAGGCATTTAATGTTCGAGCAAAAACGGCTGATTTTCGACAAAAGAGATAACACCCCCCCATTACGTCATGCTTCAGAAATGTGGAAAATGGTCCGTTTTCAAATGTTTTATTTTTGAACGTCAGTTCACATTTGTAGGTGGATCATCAGTGTTAGAGCTAAAATTAGCATGTTTAAAGTGATTTTCATGCTTCCAGGGGCTCGGGAAGTTAATTAAATACCATTTGGAGGCATTTAATGTTAGAGCAAAAACGGCTGATTTTCGACAAAAGAGATAACACCCCCCCCATTACGTCATGCTTCAGAAATGTGGAAAATGGTCCGTTTTCAAATGTTTTATTTTTGAACGTCAGTTCACATTTGTAGGTGGATCATCAGTGTTAGAGCTAAAATTAGCATGTTTAAAGTGATTTTCATGCTTCCAGGGGCCCAAAACACAATATTTATGGAATGGTTAAAAGTGCATGAAAATGGCCAATTTACTCACTCTGAGTTCTCAAAAAGGGTTTCTTCACCCCGGGAAGTTAATTAAATACCATTTGGAGGCATTTAATGTTCGAGCAAAAACGGCTGATTTTCGACAAAAGAGATAACACCCCCCCATTACGTCATGCTTCAGAAATGTGGAAAATGGTCCGTTTTCAAATGTTTTATTTTTGAACGTCAGTTCACATTTGTAGGTGGATCATCAGTGTTAGAGCTAAAATTAGCATGTTTAAAGTGATTTTCATGCTTCCAGGGGCCCAAAACACAAGATTTATGGAATGGTTAAAAGTGCATGAAAATGGCCAATTTACTCACTCTGAGTTCTCAAAAAGGGTTTCTTCACCCCGGGAAGTTAATTAAATACCATTTGGAGGCATTTAATGTTAGATGCAAAAACGGCTGATTTTCGACAAAAGAGATAACACCCCCCCATTACGTCATGCTTCAGAAATGTGGAAAATGGTCCGTTTTCAAATGTTTTATTTTTGAACGTCAGTTCACATTTGTAGGTGGATCATCAGTGTTAGAGCTAAAATTAGCATGTTTAAAGTGATTTTCATGCTTCCAGGGGCTCGGGAAGTTAATTAAATACCATTTGGAGGCATTTAATGTTCGAGCAAAAACGGCTGATTTTCGACAAAAGAGATAACACCCCCCCATTACGTCATGCTTCAGAAATGTGGAAAATGGTCCGTTTTCAAATGTTTTATTTTTGAACGTCAGTTCACATTTGTAGGTGGATCATCAGTGTTAGAGCTAAAATTAGCATGTTTAAAGTGATTTTCATGCTTCCAGGGGCTCGGGAAGTTAATTAAATACCATTTGGAGGCATTTAATGTTCGAGCAAAAACGGCTGATTTTCGACAAAAGAGATAACACCCCCCCATTACGTCATGCTTCAGAAATGTGGAAAATGGTCCGTTTTCAAATGTTTTATTTTTGAACGTCAGTTCACATTTGTAGGTGGATCATCAGTGTTAGAGCTAAAATTAGCATGTTTAAAGTGATTTTCATGCTTCCAGGGGCTCGGGAAGTTAATTAAATACCATTTGGAGGCATTTAATGTTCGAGCAAAAACGGCTGATTTTCGACAAAAGAGATAACACCCCCCCATTACGTCATGCTTCAGAAATGTGGAAAATGGTCCGTTTTCAAATGTTTTATTTTTGAACGTCAGTTCACATTTGTAGGTGGATCATCAGTGTTAGAGCTAAAATTAGCATGTTTAAAGTGATTTTCATGCTTCCAGGGGCCCAAAACACAAGATTTATGGAATGGTTAAAAGTGCATGAAAATGGCCAATTTACTCACTCTGAGTTCTCAAAAAGGGTTTCTTCACCCCGGGAAGTTAATTAAATACCATTTGGAGGCATTTAATGTTCGAGCAAAAACGGCTGATTTTCGACAAAAGAGATAACACCCCCCCATTACGTCATGCTTCAGAAATGTGGAAAATGGTCCGTTTTCAAATGTTTTATTTTTGAACGTCAGTTCACATTTGTACGTGGATCATCAGTGTTAGAGCTAAAATTAGCATGTTTAAAGTGATTTTCATGCTTCCAGGGGCTCGGGAAGTTAATTAAATACCATTTGGAGGCATTTAATGTTCGAGCAAAAACGGCTGATTTTCGACAAAAGAGCTAACACCCCCCCATTACGTCATGCTTCAGAAATGTGGAAAATGGTCCGTTTTCAAATGTTTTATTTTTGAACGTCAGTTCACATTTGTAGGTGGATCATCAGTGTTAGAGCTAAAATTAGCATGTTTAAAGTGATTTTCATGCTTCCAGGGGCCCAAAACACAAGATTTATGGAATGGTTAAAAGTGCATGAAAATGGCCAATTTACTCACTCTGAGTTCTCAAAAAGGGTTTCTTCACCCCGGGAAGTTAATTAAATACCATTTGGAGGCATTTAATGTTCGAGCAAAAACGGCTGATTTTCGACAAAAGAGATAACACCCCCCCATTACGTCATGCTTCAGAAATGTGGAAAATGGTCCGTTTTCAAATGTTTTATTTTTGAACGTCAGTTCACATTTGTAGGTGGATCATCAGTGTTAGAGCTAAAATTAGCATGTTTAAAGTGATTTTCATGCTTCCAGGGGCCCAAAACACAAGATTTATGGAATGGTTAAAAGTGCATGAAAATGGCCAATTTACTCACTCTGAGTTCTCAAAAAGGGTTTCTTCACCCCGGGAAGTTAATTAAATACCATTTGGAGGCATTTAATGTTCGAGCAAAAACGGCTGATTTTCGACAAAAGAGATAACACCCCCCCATTACGTCATGCTTCAGAAATGTGGAAAATGGTCCGTTTTCAAATGTTTTATTTTTGAACGTCAGTTCACATTTGTAGGTGGATCATCAGTGTTAGAGCTAAAATTAGCATGTTTAAAGTGATTTTCATGCTTCCAGGGGCCCAAAACACAAGATTTATGGAATGGTTAAAAGTGCATGAAAATGGCCAATTTACTCACTCTGAGTTCTCAAAAAGGGTTTCTTCACCCCGGGAAGTTAATTAAATACCATTTGGAGGCATTTAATGTTCGAGCAAAAACGGCTGATTTTCGACAAAAGAGATAACACCCCCCCATTACGTCATGCTTCAGAAATGTGGAAAATGGTCCGTTTTCAAATGTTTTATTTTTGAACGTCAGTTCACATTTGTAGGTGGATCATCAGTGTTAGAGCTAAAATTAGCATGTTTAAAGTGATTTTCATGCTTCCAGGGGCTCGGGAAGTTAATTAAATACCATTTGGAGGCATTTAATGTTCGAGCAAAAACGGCTGATTTTCGACAAAAGAGATAACACCCCCCCATTACGTCATGCTTCAGAAATGTGGAAAATGGTCCGTTTTCAAATGTTTTATTTTTGAACGTCAGTTCACATTTGTAGGTGGATCATCAGTGTAAGAGCTAAAATTAGCATGTTTAAAGTGATTTTCATGCTTCCAGGGGCTCGGGAAGTTAATTAAATACCATTTGGAGGCATTTAATGTTCGAGCAAAAACGGCTGATTTTCGACAAAAGAGATAACACCCCCCCATTACGTCATGCTTCAGAAATGTGGAAAATGGTCCGTTTTCAAATGTTTTATTTTTGAACGTCAGTTCACATTTGTAGGTGGATCATCAGTGTTAGAGCTAAAATTAGCATGTTTAAAGTGATTTTCATGCTTCCAGGGGCTCGGGAAGTTAATTAAATACCATTTGGAGGCATTTAATGTTCGAGCAAAAACGGCTGATTTTCGACAAAAGAGATAACACCCCCCCATTACGTCATGCTTCAGAAATGTGGAAAATGGTCCGTTTTCAAATGTTTTATTTTTGAACGTCAGTTCACATTTGTACGTGGATCATCAGTGTTAGAGCTAAAATTAGCATGTTTAAAGTGATTTTCATGCTTCCAGGGGCTCGGGAAGTTAATTAAATACCATTTGGAGGCATTTAATGTTCGAGCAAAAACGGCTGATTTTCGACAAAAGAGATAACACCCCCCCATTACGTCATGCTTCAGAAATGTGGAAAATGGTCCGTTTTCAAATGTTTTATTTTTGAACGTCAGTTCACATTTGTAGGTGGATCATCAGTGTTAGAGCTAAAATTAGCATGTTTAAAGTGATTTTCATGCTTCCAGGGGCCCAAAACACAAGATTTATGGAATGGTTAAAAGTGCATGAAAATGGCCAATTTACTCACTCTGAGTTCTCAAAAAGGGTTTCTTCACCCCGGGAAGTTAATTAAATACCATTTGGAGGCATTTAATGTTCGAGCAAAAACGGCTGATTTTCGACAAAAGAGATAACACCCCCCCATTACGTCATGCTTCAGAAATGTGGAAAATGGTCCGTTTTCAAATGTTTTATTTTTGAACGTCAGTTCACATTTGTAGGTGGATCATCAGTGTTAGAGCTAAAATTAGCATGTTTAAAGTGATTTTCATGCTTCCAGGGGCCCAAAACACAAGATTTATGGAATGGTTAAAAGTGCATGAAAATGGCCAATTTACTCACTCTGAGTTCTCAAAAAGGGTTTCTTCACCCCGGGAAGTTAATTAAATACCATTTGGAGGCATTTAATGTTCGAGCAAAAACGGCTGATTTTCGACAAAAGAGATAACACCCCCCCATTACGTCATGCTTCAGAAATGTGGAAAATGGTCCGTTTTCAAATGTTTTATTTTTGAACGTCAGTTCACATTTGTAGGTGGATCATCAGTGTTAGAGCTAAAATTAGCATGTTTAAAGTGATTTTCATGCTTCCAGGGGCTCGGGAAGTTAATTAAATACCATTTGGAGGCATTTAATGTTAGAGCAAAAACGGCTGATTTTCGACAAAAGAGATAACACCCCCCCATTACGTCATGCTTCAGAAATGTGGAAAATGGTCCGTTTTCAAATGTTTTATTTTTGAACGTCAGTTCACATTTGTAGGTGGATCATCAGTGTTAGAGCTAAAATTAGCATGTTTAAAGTGATTTTCATGCTTCCAGGGGCCCAAAACACAAGATTTATGGAATGGTTAAAAGTGCATGAAAATGGCCAATTTACTCACTCTGAGTTCTCAAAAAGGGTTTCTTCACCCCGGGAAGTTAATTAAATACCATTTGGAGGCATTTAATGTTCGAGCAAAAACGGCTGATTTTCGACAAAAGAGATAACACCCCCCCATTACGTCATGCTTCAGAAATGTGGAAAATGGTCCGTTTTCAAATGTTTTATTTTTGAACGTCAGTTCACATTTGTAGGTGGATCATCAGTGTTAGAGCTAAAATTAGCATGTTTAAAGTGATTTTCATGCTTCCAGGGGCCCAAAACACAAGATTTATGGAATGGTTAAAAGTGCATGAAAATGGCCAATTTACTCACTCTGAGTTCTCAAAAAGGGTTTCTTCACCCCGGGAAGTTAATTAAATACCATTTGGAGGCATTTAATGTTCGAGCAAAAACGGCTGATTTTCGACAAAAGAGATAACACCCCCCCATTACGTCATGCTTCAGAAATGTGGAAAATGGTCCGTTTTCAAATGTTTTATTTTTGAACGTCAGTTCACATTTGTAGGTGGATCATCAGTGTTAGAGCTAAAATTAGCATGTTTAAAGTGATTTTCATGCTTCCAGGGGCTCGGGAAGTTAATTAAATACCATTTGGAGGCATTTAATGTTAGAGCAAAAACGGCTGATTTTCGACAAAAGAGATAACACCCCCCCATTACGTCATGCTTCAGAAATGTGGAAAATGGTCCGTTTTCAAATGTTTTATTTTTGAACGTCAGTTCACATTTGTAGGTGGATCATCAGTGTTAGAGCTAAAATTAGCATGTTTAAAGTGATTTTCATGCTTCCAGGGGCCCAAAACACAAGATTTATGGAATGGTTAAAAGTGCATGAAAATGGCCAATTTACTCACTCTGAGTTCTCAAAAAGGGTTTCTTCACCCCGGGAAGTTAATTAAATACCATTTGGAGGCATTTAATGTTCGAGCAAAAACGGCTGATTTTCGACAAAAGAGATAACACCCCCCCATTACGTCATGCTTCAGAAATGTGGAAAATGGTCCGTTTTCAAATGTTTTATTTTTGAACGTCAGTTCACATTTGTAGGTGGATCATCAGTGTTAGAGCTAAAATTAGCATGTTTAAAGTGATTTTCATGCTTCCAGGGGCCCAAAACACAAGATTTATGGAATGGTTAAAAGTGCATGAAAATGGCCAATTTACTCACTCTGAGTTCTCAAAAAGGGTTTCTTCACCCCGGGAAGTTAATTAAATACCATTTGGAGGCATTTAATGTTCGAGCAAAAACGGCTGATTTTCGACAAAAGAGATAACACCCCCCCATTACGTCATGCTTCAGAAATGTGGAAAATGGTCCGTTTTCAAATGTTTTATTTTTGAACGTCAGTTCACATTTGTAGGTGGATCATCAGTGTTAGAGCTAAAATTAGCATGTTTAAAGTGATTTTCATGCTTCCAGGGGCCCAAAACACAAGATTTATGGAATGGTTAAAAGTGCATGAAAATGGCCAATTTACTCACTCTGAGTTCTCAAAAAGGGTTTCTTCACCCCGGGAAGTTAATTAAATACCATTTGGAGGCATTTAATGTTCGAGCAAAAACGGCTGATTTTCGACAAAAGAGATAACACCCTCCCATTACGTCATGCTTCAGAAATGTGGAAAATGGTCAGTTTTCAAATGTTTTATTTTTGAACGTCAGTTCACATTTGTAGGTGGATCATCAGTGTTAGAGCTAAAATTAGCATGTTTAAAGTGATTTTCATGCTTCCAGGGGCCCAAAACACAAGATTTATGGAATGGTTAAAAGTGCATGAAAATGGCCAATTTACTCACTCTGAGTTCTCAAAAAGGGTTTCTTCACCCCGGGAAGTTAATTAAATACCATTTGGAGGCATTTAATGTTCGAGCAAAAACGGCTGATTTTCGACAAAAGAGATAACACCCCCCCATTACGTCATGCTTCAGAAATGTGGAAAATGGTCCGTTTTCAAATGTTTTATTTTTGAACGTCAGTTCACATTTGTAGGTGGATCATCAGTGTTAGAGCTAAAATTAGCATGTTTAAAGTGATTTTCATGCTTCCAGGGGCCCAAAACACAAGATTTATGGAATGGTTAAAAGTGCATGAAAATGGCCAATTTACTCACTCTGAGTTCTCAAAAAGGGTTTCTTCACCCCGGGAAGTTAATTAAATACCATTTGGAGGCATTTAATGTTAGAGCAAAAACGGCTGATTTTCGACAAAAGAGATAACACCCCCCCATTACGTCATGCTTCAGAAATGTGGAAAATGGTCCGTTTTCAAATGTTTTATTTTTGAACGTCAGTTCACATTTGTACGTGGATCATCAGTGTTAGAGCTAAAATTAGCATGTTTAAAGTGATTTTCATGCTTCCAGGGGCTCGGGAAGTTAATTAAATACCATTTGGAGGCATTTAATGTTCGAGCAAAAACGGCTGATTTTCGACAAAAGAGATAACACCCCCCCATTACGTCATGCTTCAGAAATGTGGAAAATGGTCCGTTTTCAAATGTTTTATTTTTGAACGTCAGTTCACATTTGTAGGTGGATCATCAGTGTTAGAGCTAAAATTAGCATGTTTAAAGTGATTTTCATGCTTCCAGTGGCCCAAAACACAAGATTTATGGAATGGTTAAAAGTGCATGAAAATGGCCAATTTACTCACTCTGAGTTCTCAAAAAGGGTTTCTTCACCCCGGGAAGTTAATTAAATACCATTTGGAGGCATTTAATGTTCGAGCAAAAACGGCTGATTTTCGACAAAAGAGATAACACCCCCCCATTACGTCATGCTTCAGAAATGTGGAAAATGGTCCGTTTTCAAATGTTTTATTTTTGAACGTCAGTTCACATTTGTAGGTGGATCATCAGTGTTAGAGCTAAAATTAGCATGTTTAAAGTGATTTTCATGCTTCCAGGGGCTCGGGAAGTTAATTAAATACCATTTGGAGGCATTTAATGTTCGAGCAAAAACGGCTGATTTTCGACAAAAGAGATAACACCCCCCCCCATTACGTCATGCTTCAGAAATGTGGAAAATGGTCCGTTTTCAAATGTTTTATTTTTGAACGTCAGTTCACATTTGTAGGTGGATCATCAGTGTTAGAGCTAAAATTAGCATGTTTAAAGTGATTTTCATGCTTCCAGGGGCCCAAAACACAAGATTTATGGAATGGTTAAAAGTGCATGAAAATGGCCAATTTACTCACTCTGAGTTCTCAAAAAGGGTTTCTTCACCCCGGGAAGTTAATTAAATACCATTTGGAGGCATTTACTGTTCGAGTAAAAATGGCTGATTTTCGACAAAAGAGATAACACCCCCCCATTACGTCATGCTTCAGAAATGTGGAAAATGGTCCGTTTTCAAATGTTTTATTTTTGAACGTCAGTTCACATTTGTAGGTGGATCATCAGTGTTAGAGCTAAAATTAGCATGTTTAAAGTGATTTTCATGCTTCCAGGGGCCCAAAACACAAGATTTATGGAATGGTTAAAAGTGCATGAAAATGGCCAATTTACTCACTCTGAGTTCTCAAAAAGGGTTTCTTCACCCCGGGAAGTTAATTAAATACCATTTGGAGGCATTTAATGTTCGAGCAAAAACGGCTGATTTTCGACAAAAGAGATAACACCCCCCCATTACGTCATGCTTCAGAAATGTGGAAAATGGTCCGTTTTCAAATGTTTTATTTTTGAACGTCAGTTCACATTTGTAGGTGGATCATCAGTGTTAGAGCTAAAATTAGCATGTTTAAAGTGATTTTCATGCTTCCAGGGGCTCGGGAAGTTAATTAAATACCATTTGGAGGCATTTAATGTTCGAGCAAAAACGGCTGATTTTCGACAAAAGAGATAACACCCCCCCATTACGTCATGCTTCAGAAATGTGGAAAATGGTCCGTTTTCAAATGTTTTATTTTTGAACGTCAGTTCACATTTGTAGGTGGATCATCAGTGTTAGAGCTAAAATTAGCATGTTTAAAGTGATTTTCATGCTTCCAGGGGCTCGGGAAGTTAATTAAATACCATTTGGAGGCATTTAATGTTCGAGCAAAAACGGCTGATTTTCGACAAAAGAGAAAACACCCCCCCATTACGTCATGCTTCAGAAATGTGGAAAATGGTCCGTTTTCAAATGTTTTATTTTTGAACGTCAGTTCACATTTGTAGGTGGATCATCAGTGTTAGAGCTAAAATTAGCATGTTTAAAGTGATTTTCATGCTTCCAGGGGCTCGGGAAGTTAATTAAATACCATTTGGAGGCATTTAATGTTCGAGCAAAAACGGCTGATTTTCGACAAAAGAGAAAACACCCCCCCATTACGTCATGCTTCAGAAATGTGGAAAATGGTCCGTTTTCAAATGTTTTATTTTTGAACGTCAGTTCACATTTGTAGGTGGATCATCAGTGTTAGAGCTAAAATTAGCATGTTTAAAGTGATTTTCATGCTTCCAGGGGCTCGGGAAGTTAATTAAATACCATTTGGAGGCATTTAATGTTCGAGCAAAAACGGCTGATTTTCGACAAAAGAGATAACACCCCCCCATTACGTCATGCTTCAGAAATGTGGAAAATGGTCCGTTTTCAAATGTTTTATTTTTGAACGTCAGTTCACATTTGTAGGTGGATCATCAGTGTTAGAGCTAAAATTAGCATGTTTAAAGTGATTTTCATGCTTCCAGGGGCCCAAAACACAAGATTTATGGAATGGTTAAAAGTGCATGAAAATGGCCAATTTACTCACTCTGAGTTCTCAAAAAGGGTTTCTTCACCCCGGGAAGTTAATTAAATACCATTTGGAGGCATTTAATGTTCGAGCAAAAACGGCTGATTTTCGACAAAAGAGATAACACCCCCCCATTACGTCATGCTTCAGAAATGTGGAAAATGGTCCGTTTTCAAATGTTTTATTTTTGAACGTCAGTTCACATTTGTAGGTGGATCATCAGTGTTAGAGCTAAAATTAGCATGTTTAAAGTGATTTTCATGCTTCCAGGGGCTCGGGAAGTTAATTAAATACCATTTGGAGGCATTTAATGTTCGAGCAAAAACGGCTGATTTTCGACAAAAGAGATAACACCCCCCCATTACGTCATGCTTCAGAAATGTGGAAAATGGTCCGTTTTCAAATGTTTTATTTTTGAACGTCAGTTCACATTTGTAGGTGGATCATCAGTGTTAGAGCTAAAATTAGCATGTTTAAAGTGATTTTCATGCTTCCAGGGGCTCGGGAAGTTAATTAAATACCATTTGGAGGCATTTAATGTTCGAGCAAAAACGGCTGATTTTCGACAAAAGAGATAACACCCCCCATTACGTCATGCTTCAGAAATGTGGAAAATGGTCCGTTTTCAAATGTTTTATTTTTGAACGTCAGTTCACATTTGTAGGTGGATCATCAGTGTTAGAGCTAAAATTAGCATGTTTAAAGTGATTTTCATGCTTCCAGGGGCTCGGGAAGTTAATTAAATACCATTTGGAGGCATTTAATGTTCGAGCAAAAACGGCTGATTTTCGACAAAAGAGATAACACCCCCCCATTACGTCATGCTTCAGAAATGTGGAAAATGGTCCGTTTTCAAATGTTTTATTTTTGAACGTCAGTTCACATTTGTAGGTGGATCATCGATGTTAGAGCTAAAATTAGCATGTTTAAAGTGATTTTCATGCTTCCAGGGGCCAAAAACACAAGATTTATGGAATGGTTAAAAGTGCATGAAAATGGCCAATTTACTCACTCTGAGTTCTCAAAAAGGGTTTCTTCACCCCGGGAAGTTAATTAAATACCATTTGGAGGCATTTAATGTTCGAGCAAAAACGGCTGATTTTCGACAAAAGAGATAACACCCCCCCATTACGTCATGCTTCAGAAATGTGGAAAATGGTCAGTTTTCAAATGTTTTATTTTTGAACGTCAGTTCACATTTGTAGGTGGATCATCAGTGTTAGAGCTAAAATTAGCATGTTTAAAGTGATTTTCATGCTTCCAGGGGCCCAAAACACAAGATTTATGGAATGGTTAAAAGTGCATGAAAATGGCCAATTTACTCACTCTGAGTTCTCAAAAAGGGTTTCTTCACCCCGGGAAGTTAATTAAATACCATTTGGAGGCATTTAATGTTCGAGCAAAAACGGCTGATTTTTGACAAAAGAGATAACACCCCCCCATTACGTCATGCTTCAGAAATGTGGAAAATGGTCCGTTTTCAAATGTTTTATTTTTGAACGTCAGTTCACATTTGTAGGTGGATCATCAGTGTTAGAGCTAAAATTAGCATGTTTAAAGTGATTTTCATGCTTCCAGGGGCTCGGGAAGTTAATTAAATACCATTTGGAGGCATTTAATGTTCGAGCAAAAACGGCTGATTTTCGACAAAAGAGATAACACCCCCCCATTACGTCATGCTTCAGAAATGTGGAAAATGGTCCGTTTTCAAATGTTTTATTTTTGAACGTCAGTTCACATTTGTAGGTGGATCATCAGTGTTAGAGCTAAAATTAGCATGTTTAAAGTGATTTTCATGCTTCCAGGGGCTCGGGAAGTTAATTAAATACCATTTGGAGGCATTTAATGTTCGAGCAAAAACGGCTGATTTTCGACAAAAGAGATAACACCCCCCCATTACGTCATGCTTCAGAAATGTGGAAAATGGTCCGTTTTCAAATGCTTTATTTTTGAACGTCAGTTCACATTTGTAGATGGATCATCAGTGTTAGAGCTAAAATTAGCATGTTTAAAGTGATTTTCATGCTTCCAGGGGCTCGGGAAGTTAATTAAATACCATTTGGAGGCATTTAATGTTCGAGCAAAAACGGCTGATTTTCGACAAAAGAGATAACACCCCCCCATTACGTCATGCTTCAGAAATGTGGAAAATGGTCCGTTTTCAAATGTTTTATTTTTGAACGTCAGTTCACATTTGTAGGTGGATCATCAGTGTTAGAGCTAAAATTAGCATGTTTAAAGTGATTTTCATGCTTCCAGGGGCTCGGGAAGTTAATTAAATACCATTTGGAGGCATTTAATGTTCGAGCAAAAACGGCTGATTTTCGACAAAAGAGATAACACCCCCCCATTACGTCATGCTTCAGAAATGTGGAAAATGGTCCGTTTTCAAATGTTTTATTTTTGAACGTCAGTTCACATTTGTAGGTGGATCATCAGTGTTAGAGCTAAAATTAGCATGTTTAAAGTGATTTTCATGCTTCCAGGGGCTCGGGAAGTTAATTAAATACCATTTGGAGGCATTTAATGTTCGAGCAAAAACGGCTGATTTTCGACAAAAGAGATAACACCCCCCCATTACGTCATGCTTCAGAAATGTGGAAAATGGTCCGTTTTCAAATGTTTTATTTTTGAACGTCAGTTCACATTTGTAGGTGGATCATCAGTGTTAGAGCTAAAATTAGCATGTTTAAAGTGATTTTCATGCTTCCAGGGGCCCAAAACACAAGATTTATGGAATGGTTAAAAGTGCATGAAAATGGCCAATTTACTCACTCTGAGTTCTCAAAAAGGGTTTCTTCACCCCGGGAAGTTAATTAAATACCATTTGGAGGCATTTAATGTTCGAGCAAAAACGGCTGATTTTCGACAAAAGAGATAACACCCCCCCATTACGTCATGCTTCAGAAATGTGGAAAATGGTCCGTTTTCAAATGTTTTATTTTTGAACGTCAGTTCACATTTGTACGTGGATCATCAGTGTTAAAGCTAAAATTAGCATGTTTAAAGTGATTTTCATGCTTCCAGGGGCTCGGGAAGTTAATTAAATACCATTTGGAGGCATTTAATGTTCGAGCAAAAACGGCTGATTTTCGACAAAAGAGCTAACACCCCCCCATTACGTCATGCTTCAGAAATGTGGAAAATGGTCCGTTTTCAAATGTTTTATTTTTGAACGTCAGTTCACATTTGTAGGTGGATCATCAGTGTTAGAGCTAAAATTAGCATGTTTAAAGTGATTTTCATGCTTCCAGGGGCCCAAAACACAAGATTTATGGAATGGTTAAAAGTGCATGAAAATGGCCAATTTACTCACTCTGAGTTCTCAAAAAGGGTTTCTTCACCCCGGGAAGTTAATTAAATACCATTTGGAGGCATTTAATGTTCGAGCAAAAACGGCTGATTTTCGACAAAAGAGATAACACCCCCCCATTACGTCATGCTTCAGAAATGTGGAAAATGGTCCGTTTTCAAATGTTTTATTTTTGAACGTCAGTTCACATTTGTAGGTGGATCATCAGTGTTAGAGCTAAAATTAGCATGTTTAAAGTGATTTTCATGCTTCCAGGGGCTCGGGAAGTTAATTAAATACCATTTGGAGGCATTTAATGTTAGAGCAAAAACGGCAGATTTTCGACAAAAGAGATAACACCCCCCCCATTACGTCATGCTTCAGAAATGTGGAAAATGGTCCGTTTTCAAATGTTTTATTTTTGAACGTCAGTTCACATTTGTAGGTGGATCATCAGTGTTAGAGCTAAAATTAGCATGTTTAAAGTGATTTTCATGCTTCCAGGGGCCCAAAACACAATATTTATGGAATGGTTAAAAGTGCATGAAAATGGCCAATTTACTCACTCTGAGTTCTCAAAAAGGGTTTCTTCACCCCGGGAAGTTAATTAAATACCATTTGGAGGCATTTAATGTTCGAGCAAAAACGGCTGATTTTCGACAAAAGAGATAACACCCCCCCATTACGTCATGCTTCAGAAATGTGGAAAATGGTCCGTTTTCAAATGTTTTATTTTTGAACGTCAGTTCACATTTGTAGGTGGATCATCAGTGTTAGAGCTAAAATTAGCATGTTTAAAGTGATTTTCATGCTTCCAGGGGCCCAAAACACAAGATTTATGGAATGGTTAAAAGTGCATGAAAATGGCCAATTTACTCACTCTGAGTTCTCAAAAAGGGTTTCTTCACCCCGGGAAGTTAATTAAATACCATTTGGAGGCATTTAATGTTAGATGCAAAAACGGCTGATTTTCGACAAAAGAGATAACACCCCCCCATTACGTCATGCTTCAGAAATGTGGAAAATGGTCCGTTTTCAAATGTTTTATTTTTGAACGTCAGTTCACATTTGTAGGTGGATCATCAGTGTTAGAGCTAAAATTAGCATGTTTAAAGTGATTTTCATGCTTCCAGGGGCTCGGGAAGTTAATTAAATACCATTTGGAGGCATTTAATGTTCGAGCAAAAACGGCTGATTTTCGACAAAAGAGATAACACCCCCCCATTACGTCATGCTTCAGAAATGTGGAAAATGGTCCGTTTTCAAATGTTTTATTTTTGAACGTCAGTTCACATTTGTAGGTGGATCATCAGTGTTAGAGCTAAAATTAGCATGTTTAAAGTGATTTTCATGCTTCCAGGGGCTCGGGAAGTTAATTAAATACCATTTGGAGGCATTTAATGTTCGAGCAAAAACGGCTGATTTTCGACAAAAGAGATAACACCCCCCATTACGTCATGCTTCAGAAATGTGGAAAATGGTCCGTTTTCAAATGTTTTATTTTTGAACGTCAGTTCACATTTGTAGGTGGATCATCAGTGTTAGAGCTAAAATTAGCATGTTTAAAGTGATTTTCATGCTTCCAGGGGCTCGGGAAGTTAATTAAATACCATTTGGAGGCATTTAATGTTCGAGCAAAAACGGCTGATTTTCGACAAAAGAGATAACACCCCCCCATTACGTCATGCTTCAGAAATGTGGAAAATGGTCCGTTTTCAAATGTTTTATTTTTGAACGTCAGTTCACATTTGTAGGTGGATCATCGATGTTAGAGCTAAAATTAGCATGTTTAAAGTGATTTTCATGCTTCCAGGGGCCAAAAACACAAGATTTATGGAATGGTTAAAAGTGCATGAAAATGGCCAATTTACTCACTCTGAGTTCTCAAAAAGGGTTTCTTCACCCCGGGAAGTTAATTAAATACCATTTGGAGGCATTTAATGTTCGAGCAAAAACGGCTGATTTTCGACAAAAGAGATAACACCCCCCCATTACGTCATGCTTCAGAAATGTGGAAAATGGTCAGTTTTCAAATGTTTTATTTTTGAACGTCAGTTCACATTTGTAGGTGGATCATCAGTGTTAGAGCTAAAATTAGCATGTTTAAAGTGATTTTCATGCTTCCAGGGGCCCAAAACACAAGATTTATGGAATGGTTAAAAGTGCATGAAAATGGCCAATTTACTCACTCTGAGTTCTCAAAAAGGGTTTCTTCACCCCGGGAAGTTAATTAAATACCATTTGGAGGCATTTAATGTTCGAGCAAAAACGGCTGATTTTTGACAAAAGAGATAACACCCCCCCATTACGTCATGCTTCAGAAATGTGGAAAATGGTCCGTTTTCAAATGTTTTATTTTTGAACGTCAGTTCACATTTGTAGGTGGATCATCAGTGTTAGAGCTAAAATTAGCATGTTTAAAGTGATTTTCATGCTTCCAGGGGCCCAAAACACAAGATTTATGGAATGGTTAAAAGTGCATGAAAATGGCCAATTTACTCACTCTGAGTTCTCAAAAAGGGTTTCTTCACCCCGGGAAGTTAATTAAATACCATTTGGAGGCATTTAATGTTCGAGCAAAAACGGCTGATTTTCGACAAAAGAGATAACACCCCCCCATTACGTCATGCTTCAGAAATGTGGAAAATGGTCCGTTTTCAAATGTTTTATTTTTGAACGTCAGTTCACATTTGTAGGTGGATCATCAGTGTTAGAGCTAAAATTAGCATGTTTAAAGTGATTTTCATGCTTCCAGGGGCTCGGGAAGTTAATTAAATACCATTTGGAGGCATTTAATGTTAGAGCAAAAACGGCTGATTTTCGACAAAAGAGATAACACCCCCCCATTACGTCATGCTTCAGAAATGTGGAAAATGGTCCGTTTTCAAATGTTTTATTTTTGAACGTCAGTTCACATTTGTAGGTGGATCATCAGTGTTAGAGCTAAAATTAGCATGTTTAAAGTGATTTTCATGCTTCCAGGGGCCCAAAACACAATATTTATGGAATGGTTAAAAGTGCATGAAAATGGCCAATTTACTCACTCTGAGTTCTCAAAAAGGGTTTCTTCACCCCGGGAAGTTAATTAAATACCATTTGGAGGCATTTAATGTTCGAGCAAAAACGGCTGATTTTCGACAAAAGAGATAACACCCCCCCATTACGTCATGCTTCAGAAATGTGGAAAATGGTCCGTTTTCAAATGTTTTATTTTTGAACGTCAGTTCACATTTGTAGGTGGATCATCAGTGTTAGAGCTAAAATTAGCATGTTTAAAGTGATTTTCATGCTTCCAGGGGCCCAAAACACAAGATTTATGGAATGGTTAAAAGTGCATGAAAATGGCCAATTTACTCACTCTGAGTTCTCAAAAAGGGTTTCTTCACCCCGGGAAGTTAATTAAATACCATTTGGAGGCATTTAATGTTAGATGCAAAAACGGCTGATTTTCGACAAAAGAGATAACACCCCCCCATTACGTCATGCTTCAGAAATGTGGAAAATGGTCCGTTTTCAAATGTTTTATTTTTGAACGTCAGTTCACATTTGTAGGTGGATCATCAGTGTTAGAGCTAAAATTAGCATGTTTAAAGTGATTTTCATGCTTCCAGGGGCCCAAAACACAAGATTTATGGAATGGTTAAAAGTGCATGAAAATGGCCAATTTACTCACTCTGAGTTCTCAAAAAGGGTTTCTTCACCCCGGGAAGTTAATTAAATACCATTTGGAGGCATTTAATGTTAGATGCAAAAACGGCTGATTTTCGACAAAAGAGATAACACCCCCCCATTACGTCATGCTTCAGAAATGTGGAAAATGGTCCGTTTTCAAATGTTTTATTTTTGAACGTCAGTTCACATTTGTACGTGGATCATCAGTGTTAGAGCTAAAATTAGCATGTTTAAAGTGATTTTCATGCTTCCAGGGGCTCGGGAAGTTAATTAAATACCATTTGGAGGCATTTAATGTTCGAGCAAAAACGGCTGATTTTCGACAAAAGAGCTAACACCCCCCCATTACGTCATGCTTCAGAAATGTGGAAAATGGTCCGTTTTCAAATGTTTTATTTTTGAACGTCAGTTCACATTTGTAGGTGGATCATCAGTGTTAGAGCTAAAATTAGCATGTTTAAAGTGATTTTCATGCTTCCAGGGGCCCAAAACACAAGATTTATGGAATGGTTAAAAGTGCATGAAAATGGCCAATTTACTCACTCTGAGTTCTCAAAAAGGGTTTCTTCACCCCGGGAAGTTAATTAAATACCATTTGGAGGCATTTAATGTTCGAGCAAAAACGGCTGATTTTCGACAAAAGAGATAACACCCCCCCATTACGTCATGCTTCAGAAATGTGGAAAATGGTCCGTTTTCAAATGTTTTATTTTTGAACGTCAGTTCACATTTGTAGGTGGATCATCAGTGTTAGAGCTAAAATTAGCATGTTTAAAGTGATTTTCATGCTTCCAGGGGCCCAAAACACAAGATTTATGGAATGGTTAAAAGTGCATGAAAATGGCCAATTTACTCACTCTGAGTTCTCAAAAAGGGTTTCTTCACCCCGGGAAGTTAATTAAATACCATTTGGAGGCATTTAATGTTCGAGCAAAAACGGCTGATTTTCGACAAAAGAGATAACACCCCCCCATTACGTCATGCTTCAGAAATGTGGAAAATGGTCCGTTTTCAAATGTTTTATTTTTGAACGTCAGTTCACATTTGTAGGTGGATCATCAGTGTTAGAGCTAAAATTAGCATGTTTAAAGTGATTTTCATGCTTCCAGGGGCCCAAAACACAAGATTTATGGAATGGTTAAAAGTGCATGAAAATGGCCAATTTACTCACTCTGAGTTCTCAAAAAGGGTTTCTTCACCCCGGGAAGTTAATTAAATACCATTTGGAGGCATTTAATGTTCGAGCAAAAACGGCTGATTTTCGACAAAAGAGATAACACCCCCCCATTACGTCATGCTTCAGAAATGTGGAAAATGGTCCGTTTTCAAATGTTTTATTTTTGAACGTCAGTTCACATTTGTAGGTGGATCATCAGTGTTAGAGCTAAAATTAGCATGTTTAAAGTGATTTTCATGCTTCCAGGGGCTCGGGAAGTTAATTAAATACCATTTGGAGGCATTTAATGTTCGAGCAAAAACGGCTGATTTTCGACAAAAGAGATAACACCCCCCCATTACGTCATGCTTCAGAAATGTGGAAAATGGTCCGTTTTCAAATGTTTTATTTTTGAACGTCAGTTCACATTTGTACGTGGATCATCAGTGTTAGAGCTAAAATTAGCATGTTTAAAGTGATTTTCATGCTTCCAGGGGCTCGGGAAGTTAATTAAATACCATTTGGAGGCATTTAATGTTCGAGCAAAAACGGCTGATTTTCGACAAAAGAGATAACACCCCCCCATTACGTCATGCTTCAGAAATGTGGAAAATGGTCCGTTTTCAAATGTTTTATTTTTGAACGTCAGTTCACATTTGTAGGTGGATCATCAGTGTTAGAGCTAAAATTAGCATGTTTAAAGTGATTTTCATGCTTCCAGGGGCCCAAAACACAAGATTTATGGAATGGTTAAAAGTGCATGAAAATGGCCAATTTACTCACTCTGAGTTCTCAAAAAGGGTTTCTTCACCCCGGGAAGTTAATTAAATACCATTTGGAGGCATTTAATGTTCGAGCAAAAACGGCTGATTTTCGACAAAAGAGATAACACCCCCCCATTACGTCATGCTTCAGAAATGTGGAAAATGGTCCGTTTTCAAATGTTTTATTTTTGAACGTCAGTTCACATTTGTAGGTGGATCATCAGTGTTAGAGCTAAAATTAGCATGTTTAAAGTGATTTTCATGCTTCCAGGGGCCCAAAACACAAGATTTATGGAATGGTTAAAAGTGCATGAAAATGGCCAATTTACTCACTCTGAGTTCTCAAAAAGGGTTTCTTCACCCCGGGAAGTTAATTAAATACCATTTGGAGGCATTTAATGTTCGAGCAAAAACGGCTGATTTTCGACAAAAGAGATAACACCCCCCCATTACGTCATGCTTCAGAAATGTGGAAAATGGTCCGTTTTCAAATGTTTTATTTTTGAACGTCAGTTCACATTTGTAGGTGGATCATCAGTGTTAGAGCTAAAATTAGCATGTTTAAAGTGATTTTCATGCTTCCAGGGGCTCGGGAAGTTAATTAAATACCATTTGGAGGCATTTAATGTTAGAGCAAAAACGGCTGATTTTCGACAAAAGAGATAACACCCCCCCATTACGTCATGCTTCAGAAATGTGGAAAATGGTCCGTTTTCAAATGTTTTATTTTTGAACGTCAGTTCACATTTGTAGGTGGATCATCAGTGTTAGAGCTAAAATTAGCATGTTTAAAGTGATTTTCATGCTTCCAGGGGCCCAAAACACAAGATTTATGGAATGGTTAAAAGTGCATGAAAATGGCCAATTTACTCACTCTGAGTTCTCAAAAAGGGTTTCTTCACCCCGGGAAGTTAATTAAATACCATTTGGAGGCATTTAATGTTCGAGCAAAAACGGCTGATTTTCGACAAAAGAGATAACACCCCCCCATTACGTCATGCTTCAGAAATGTGGAAAATGGTCCGTTTTCAAATGTTTTATTTTTGAACGTCAGTTCACATTTGTAGGTGGATCATCAGTGTTAGAGCTAAAATTAGCATGTTTAAAGTGATTTTCATGCTTCCAGGGGCCCAAAACACAAGATTTATGGAATGGTTAAAAGTGCATGAAAATGGCCAATTTACTCACTCTGAGTTCTCAAAAAGGGTTTCTTCACCCCGGGAAGTTAATTAAATACCATTTGGAGGCATTTAATGTTCGAGCAAAAACGGCTGATTTTCGACAAAAGAGATAACACCCCCCCATTACGTCATGCTTCAGAAATGTGGAAAATGGTCCGTTTTCAAATGTTTTATTTTTGAACGTCAGTTCACATTTGTAGGTGGATCATCAGTGTTAGAGCTAAAATTAGCATGTTTAAAGTGATTTTCATGCTTCCAGGGGCTCGGGAAGTTAATTAAATACCATTTGGAGGCATTTAATGTTAGAGCAAAAACGGCTGATTTTCGACAAAAGAGATAACACCCCCCCATTACGTCATGCTTCAGAAATGTGGAAAATGGTCCGTTTTCAAATGTTTTATTTTTGAACGTCAGTTCACATTTGTAGGTGGATCATCAGTGTTAGAGCTAAAATTAGCATGTTTAAAGTGATTTTCATGCTTCCAGGGGCCCAAAACACAAGATTTATGGAATGGTTAAAAGTGCATGAAAATGGCCAATTTACTCACTCTGAGTTCTCAAAAAGGGTTTCTTCACCCCGGGAAGTTAATTAAATACCATTTGGAGGCATTTAATGTTCGAGCAAAAACGGCTGATTTTCGACAAAAGAGATAACACCCCCCCATTACGTCATGCTTCAGAAATGTGGAAAATGGTCCGTTTTCAAATGTTTTATTTTTGAACGTCAGTTCACATTTGTAGGTGGATCATCAGTGTTAGAGCTAAAATTAGCATGTTTAAAGTGATTTTCATGCTTCCAGGGGCCCAAAACACAAGATTTATGGAATGGTTAAAAGTGCATGAAAATGGCCAATTTACTCACTCTGAGTTCTCAAAAAGGGTTTCTTCACCCCGGGAAGTTAATTAAATACCATTTGGAGGCATTTAATGTTCGAGCAAAAACGGCTGATTTTCGACAAAAGAGATAACACCCCCCCATTACGTCATGCTTCAGAAATGTGGAAAATGGTCCGTTTTCAAATGTTTTATTTTTGAACGTCAGTTCACATTTGTAGGTGGATCATCAGTGTTAGAGCTAAAATTAGCATGTTTAAAGTGATTTTCATGCTTCCAGGGGCCCAAAACACAAGATTTATGGAATGGTTAAAAGTGCATGAAAATGGCCAATTTACTCACTCTGAGTTCTCAAAAAGGGTTTCTTCACCCCGGGAAGTTAATTAAATACCATTTGGAGGCATTTAATGTTCGAGCAAAAACGGCTGATTTTCGACAAAAGAGATAACACCCTCCCATTACGTCATGCTTCAGAAATGTGGAAAATGGTCAGTTTTCAAATGTTTTATTTTTGAACGTCAGTTCACATTTGTAGGTGGATCATCAGTGTTAGAGCTAAAATTAGCATGTTTAAAGTGATTTTCATGCTTCCAGGGGCCCAAAACACAAGATTTATGGAATGGTTAAAAGTGCATGAAAATGGCCAATTTACTCACTCTGAGTTCTCAAAAAGGGTTTCTTCACCCCGGGAAGTTAATTAAATACCATTTGGAGGCATTTAATGTTCGAGCAAAAACGGCTGATTTTCGACAAAAGAGATAACACCCCCCCATTACGTCATGCTTCAGAAATGTGGAAAATGGTCCGTTTTCAAATGTTTTATTTTTGAACGTCAGTTCACATTTGTAGGTGGATCATCAGTGTTAGAGCTAAAATTAGCATGTTTAAAGTGATTTTCATGCTTCCAGGGGCCCAAAACACAAGATTTATGGAATGGTTAAAAGTGCATGAAAATGGCCAATTTACTCACTCTGAGTTCTCAAAAAGGGTTTCTTCACCCCGGGAAGTTAATTAAATACCATTTGGAGGCATTTAATGTTAGAGCAAAAACGGCTGATTTTCGACAAAAGAGATAACACCCCCCCATTACGTCATGCTTCAGAAATGTGGAAAATGGTCCGTTTTCAAATGTTTTATTTTTGAACGTCAGTTCACATTTGTACGTGGATCATCAGTGTTAGAGCTAAAATTAGCATGTTTAAAGTGATTTTCATGCTTCCAGGGGCTCGGGAAGTTAATTAAATACCATTTGGAGGCATTTAATGTTCGAGCAAAAACGGCTGATTTTCGACAAAAGAGATAACACCCCCCCATTACGTCATGCTTCAGAAATGTGGAAAATGGTCCGTTTTCAAATGTTTTATTTTTGAACGTCAGTTCACATTTGTAGGTGGATCATCAGTGTTAGAGCTAAAATTAGCATGTTTAAAGTGATTTTCATGCTTCCAGTGGCCCAAAACACAAGATTTATGGAATGGTTAAAAGTGCATGAAAATGGCCAATTTACTCACTCTGAGTTCTCAAAAAGGGTTTCTTCACCCCGGGAAGTTAATTAAATACCATTTGGAGGCATTTAATGTTCGAGCAAAAACGGCTGATTTTCGACAAAAGAGATAACACCCCCCCATTACGTCATGCTTCAGAAATGTGGAAAATGGTCCGTTTTCAAATGTTTTATTTTTGAACGTCAGTTCACATTTGTAGGTGGATCATCAGTGTTAGAGCTAAAATTAGCATGTTTAAAGTGATTTTCATGCTTCCAGGGGCTCGGGAAGTTAATTAAATACCATTTGGAGGCATTTAATGTTCGAGCAAAAACGGCTGATTTTCGACAAAAGAGATAACACCCCCCCCCATTACGTCATGCTTCAGAAATGTGGAAAATGGTCCGTTTTCAAATGTTTTATTTTTGAACGTCAGTTCACATTTGTAGGTGGATCATCAGTGTTAGAGCTAAAATTAGCATGTTTAAAGTGATTTTCATGCTTCCAGGGGCCCAAAACACAAGATTTATGGAATGGTTAAAAGTGCATGAAAATGGCCAATTTACTCACTCTGAGTTCTCAAAAAGGGTTTCTTCACCCCGGGAAGTTAATTAAATACCATTTGGAGGCATTTACTGTTCGAGTAAAAATGGCTGATTTTCGACAAAAGAGATAACACCCCCCCATTACGTCATGCTTCAGAAATGTGGAAAATGGTCCGTTTTCAAATGTTTTATTTTTGAACGTCAGTTCACATTTGTAGGTGGATCATCAGTGTTAGAGCTAAAATTAGCATGTTTAAAGTGATTTTCATGCTTCCAGGGGCCCAAAACACAAGATTTATGGAATGGTTAAAAGTGCATGAAAATGGCCAATTTACTCACTCTGAGTTCTCAAAAAGGGTTTCTTCACCCCGGGAAGTTAATTAAATACCATTTGGAGGCATTTAATGTTCGAGCAAAAACGGCTGATTTTCGACAAAAGAGATAACACCCCCCCATTACGTCATGCTTCAGAAATGTGGAAAATGGTCCGTTTTCAAATGTTTTATTTTTGAACGTCAGTTCACATTTGTAGGTGGATCATCAGTGTTAGAGCTAAAATTAGCATGTTTAAAGTGATTTTCATGCTTCCAGGGGCTCGGGAAGTTAATTAAATACCATTTGGAGGCATTTAATGTTCGAGCAAAAACGGCTGATTTTCGACAAAAGAGATAACACCCCCCCATTACGTCATGCTTCAGAAATGTGGAAAATGGTCCGTTTTCAAATGTTTTATTTTTGAACGTCAGTTCACATTTGTAGGTGGATCATCAGTGTTAGAGCTAAAATTAGCATGTTTAAAGTGATTTTCATGCTTCCAGGGGCTCGGGAAGTTAATTAAATACCATTTGGAGGCATTTAATGTTCGAGCAAAAACGGCTGATTTTCGACAAAAGAGAAAACACCCCCCCATTACGTCATGCTTCAGAAATGTGGAAAATGGTCCGTTTTCAAATGTTTTATTTTTGAACGTCAGTTCACATTTGTAGGTGGATCATCAGTGTTAGAGCTAAAATTAGCATGTTTAAAGTGATTTTCATGCTTCCAGGGGCTCGGGAAGTTAATTAAATACCATTTGGAGGCATTTAATGTTCGAGCAAAAACGGCTGATTTTCGACAAAAGAGAAAACACCCCCCCATTACGTCATGCTTCAGAAATGTGGAAAATGGTCCGTTTTCAAATGTTTTATTTTTGAACGTCAGTTCACATTTGTAGGTGGATCATCAGTGTTAGAGCTAAAATTAGCATGTTTAAAGTGATTTTCATGCTTCCAGGGGCTCGGGAAGTTAATTAAATACCATTTGGAGGCATTTAATGTTCGAGCAAAAACGGCTGATTTTCGACAAAAGAGATAACACCCCCCCATTACGTCATGCTTCAGAAATGTGGAAAATGGTCCGTTTTCAAATGTTTTATTTTTGAACGTCAGTTCACATTTGTAGGTGGATCATCAGTGTTAGAGCTAAAATTAGCATGTTTAAAGTGATTTTCATGCTTCCAGGGGCCCAAAACACAAGATTTATGGAATGGTTAAAAGTGCATGAAAATGGCCAATTTACTCACTCTGAGTTCTCAAAAAGGGTTTCTTCACCCCGGGAAGTTAATTAAATACCATTTGGAGGCATTTAATGTTCGAGCAAAAACGGCTGATTTTCGACAAAAGAGATAACACCCCCCCATTACGTCATGCTTCAGAAATGTGGAAAATGGTCCGTTTTCAAATGTTTTATTTTTGAACGTCAGTTCACATTTGTAGGTGGATCATCAGTGTTAGAGCTAAAATTAGCATGTTTAAAGTGATTTTCATGCTTCCAGGGGCTCGGGAAGTTAATTAAATACCATTTGGAGGCATTTAATGTTCGAGCAAAAACGGCTGATTTTCGACAAAAGAGATAACACCCCCCCATTACGTCATGCTTCAGAAATGTGGAAAATGGTCCGTTTTCAAATGTTTTATTTTTGAACGTCAGTTCACATTTGTAGGTGGATCATCAGTGTTAGAGCTAAAATTAGCATGTTTAAAGTGATTTTCATGCTTCCAGGGGCTCGGGAAGTTAATTAAATACCATTTGGAGGCATTTAATGTTCGAGCAAAAACGGCTGATTTTCGACAAAAGAGATAACACCCCCCATTACGTCATGCTTCAGAAATGTGGAAAATGGTCCGTTTTCAAATGTTTTATTTTTGAACGTCAGTTCACATTTGTAGGTGGATCATCAGTGTTAGAGCTAAAATTAGCATGTTTAAAGTGATTTTCATGCTTCCAGGGGCTCGGGAAGTTAATTAAATACCATTTGGAGGCATTTAATGTTCGAGCAAAAACGGCTGATTTTCGACAAAAGAGATAACACCCCCCCATTACGTCATGCTTCAGAAATGTGGAAAATGGTCCGTTTTCAAATGTTTTATTTTTGAACGTCAGTTCACATTTGTAGGTGGATCATCGATGTTAGAGCTAAAATTAGCATGTTTAAAGTGATTTTCATGCTTCCAGGGGCCAAAAACACAAGATTTATGGAATGGTTAAAAGTGCATGAAAATGGCCAATTTACTCACTCTGAGTTCTCAAAAAGGGTTTCTTCACCCCGGGAAGTTAATTAAATACCATTTGGAGGCATTTAATGTTCGAGCAAAAACGGCTGATTTTCGACAAAAGAGATAACACCCCCCCATTACGTCATGCTTCAGAAATGTGGAAAATGGTCCGTTTTCAAATGTTTTATTTTTGAACGTCAGTTCACATTTGTAGGTGGATCATCGATGTTAGAGCTAAAATTAGCATGTTTAAAGTGATTTTCATGCTTCCAGGGGCCAAAAACACAAGATTTATGGAATGGTTAAAAGTGCATGAAAATGGCCAATTTACTCACTCTGAGTTCTCAAAAAGGGTTTCTTCACCCCGGGAAGTTAATTAAATACCATTTGGAGGCATTTAATGTTCGAGCAAAAACGGCTGATTTTCGACAAAAGAGATAACACCCCCCCATTACGTCATGCTTCAGAAATGTGGAAAATGGTCAGTTTTCAAATGTTTTATTTTTGAACGTCAGTTCACATTTGTAGGTGGATCATCAGTGTTAGAGCTAAAATTAGCATGTTTAAAGTGATTTTCATGCTTCCAGGGGCCCAAAACACAAGATTTATGGAATGGTTAAAAGTGCATGAAAATGGCCAATTTACTCACTCTGAGTTCTCAAAAAGGGTTTCTTCACCCCGGGAAGTTAATTAAATACCATTTGGAGGCATTTAATGTTCGAGCAAAAACGGCTGATTTTTGACAAAAGAGATAACACCCCCCCATTACGTCATGCTTCAGAAATGTGGAAAATGGTCCGTTTTCAAATGTTTTATTTTTGAACGTCAGTTCACATTTGTAGGTGGATCATCAGTGTTAGAGCTAAAATTAGCATGTTTAAAGTGATTTTCATGCTTCCAAGGGCCCAAAACACAAGATTTATGGAATGGTCAAAAGTGCATGAAAATGGCCAATTTACTCACTCTGAGTTCTCAAAAAGGGTTTCTTCACCCCGGGAAGTTAATTAAATACCATTTGGAGGCATTTAATGTTAGAGCAAAAACGGCTGATTTTCGACAAAAGAGATAACACCCCCCCATTACGTCATGCTTCAGAAATGTGGAAAATGGTCCGTTTTCAAATGTTTTATTTTTGAATGTCAGTTCACATTTGTACGTGGATCATCAGTGTTAGAGCTAAAATTAGCATGTTTAAAGTGATTTTCAAGCTTCCAGGGGCTCGGAAAGTTAATTAAATACCATTTGGAGGCATTTAATGTTCGAGCAAAAACGGCTGATTTTCGACAAAAGAGATAACACCCCCCCATTACGTCATGCTTCAGAAATGTGGAAAATGGTCCGTTTTCAAATGTTTTATTTTTGAACGTCAGTTCACATTTGTAGGTGGATCATCAGTGTTAGAGCTAAAATTAGCATGTTTAAAGTGATTTTCATGCTTCCAGTGGCCCAAAACACAAGATTTATGGAATGGTTAAAAGTGCATGAAAATGGCCAATTTACTCACTCTGAGTTCTCAAAAAGGGTTTCTTCACCCCGGGAAGTTAATTAAATACCATTTGGAGGCATTTAAAGTTTGAGCAAAAACGGCTGATTTTCGACAAAAGAGATAACACCCCCCATTACGTCATGCTTCAGAAATGTGGAAAATGGTCCGTTTTCAAATGTTTTATTTTTGAACGTCAGTTCACATTTGTAGGTGGATCATCAGTGTTAGAGCTAAAATTAGCATGTTTAAAGTGATTTTCATGCTTCCAGGGGCTCGGGAAGTTAATTAAATACCATTTGGAGGCATTTAATGTTCGAGCAAAAACGGCTGATTTTCGACAAAAGAGATAACACCCCCCCCATTACGTCATGCTTCAGCAATGTGGAAAATGGTCCGTTTTCAAATGTTTTATTTTTGAACGTCAGTTCACATTTGTAGGTGGATCATCAGTGTTAGAGCTAAAATTAGCATGTTTAAAGTGATTTTCATGCTTCCAGGGGCTCGGGAAGTTAATTAAATACCATTTGGAGGCATTTAATGTTCGAGCAAAAACGGCTGATTTTCGACAAAAGAGATAACACCCCCCATTACGTCATGCTTCAGAAATGTGGAAAATGGTCCGTTTTCAAATGTTTTATTTTTGAACGTCAGTTCACATTTGTAGGTGGATCATCAGTGTTAGAGCTAAAATTAGCATGTTTAAAGTGATTTTCATGCTTCCAGGGGCCCAAAACACAAGATTTATGGAATGGTTAAAAGTGCATGAAAATGGCCAATTTACTCACTCTGAGTTCTCAAAAAGGGTTTCTTCACCCCGGGAAGTTAATTAAATACCATTTGGAGGCATTTAATGTTCGAGCAAAAACGGCTGATTTTCGACAAAAGAGATAACACCCCCCCATTACGTCATGCTTCAGAAATGTGGAAAATGGTCCGTTTTCAAATGTTTTATTTTTGAACGTCAGTTCACATTTGTACGTGGATCATCAGTGTTAGAGCTAAAATTAGCATGTTTAAAGTGATTTTCATGCTTCCAGGGGCTCGGGAAGTTAATTAAATACCATTTGGAGGCATTTAATGTTCGAGCAAAAACGGCTGATTTTCGACAAAAGAGATAACACCCCCCCATTACGTCATGCTTCAGAAATGTGGAAAATGGTCAGTTTTCAAATGTTTTATTTTTGAACGTCAGTTCACATTTGTAGGTGGATCATCAGTGTTAGAGCTAAAATTAGCATGTTTAAAGTGATTTTCATGCTTCCAGGGGCCCAAAACACAAGATTTATGGAATGGTTAAAAGTGCATGAAAATGGCCAATTTACTCACTCTGAGTTCTCAAAAAGGGTTTCTTCACCCCGGGAAGTTAATTAAATACCATTTGGAGGCATTTAATGTTCGAGCAAAAACGGCTGATTTTCGACAAAAGAGATAACACCCCCCCATTACGTCATGCTTCAGAAATGTGGAAAATGGTCCGTTTTCAAATGTTTTATTTTTGAACGTCAGTTCACATTTGTAGGTGGATCATCAGTGTTAGAGCTAAAATTAGCATGTTTAAAGTGATTTTCATGCTTCCAGGGGCCCAAAACACAAGATTTATGGAATGGTTAAAAGTGCATGAAAATGGCCAATTTACTCACTCTGAGTTCTCAAAAAGGGTTTCTTCACCCCGGGAAGTTAATTAAATACCATTTGGAGGCATTTAATGTTCGAGCAAAAACGGCTGATTTTCGACAAAAGAGATAACACCCCCCCATTACGTCATGCTTCAGAAATGTGGAAAATGGTCCGTTTTCAAATGTTTTATTTTTGAACGTCAGTTCACATTTGTAGGTGGATCATCAGTGTTAGAGCTAAAATTAGCATGTTTAAAGTGATTTTCATGCTTCCAGGGGCCCAAAACACAAGATTTGTGGAATGGTTAAAAGTGCATGAAAATGGCCAATTTACTCACTCTGAGTTCTCAAAAAGGGTTTCTTCACCCCGGGAAGTTAATTAAATACCATTTGGAGGCATTTAATGTTCGAGCAAAAACGGCTGATTTTCGACAAAAGAGATAACACCCCCCCATTACGTCATGCTTCAGAAATGTGGAAAATGGTCCGTTTTCAAATGTTTTATTTTTGAACGTCAGTTCACATTTGTAGGTGGATCATCAGTGTTAGAGCTAAAATTAGCATGTTTAAAGTGATTTTCATGCTTCCAGGGGCTCGGGAAGTTAATTAAATACCATTTGGAGGCATTTAATGTTCGAGCAAAAACGGCTGATTTTCGACAAAAGAGATAACACCCCCCCATTACGTCATGCTTCAGAAATGTGGAAAATGGTCCGTTTTCAAATGTTTTATTTTTGAACGTCAGTTCACATTTGTAGGTGGATCATCAGTGTTAGAGCTAAAATTAGCATGTTTAAAGTGATTTTCATGCTTCCAGGGGCTCGGGAAGTTAATTAAATACCATTTGGAGGCATTTAATGTTCGAGCAAAAACGGCTGATTTTCGACAAAAGAGATAACACCCCCCCATTACGTCATGCTTCAGAAATGTGGAAAATGGTCCGTTTTCAAATGTTTTATTTTTGAACGTCAGTTCACATTTGTAGGTGGATCATCAGTGTTAGAGCTAAAATTAGCATGTTTAAAGTGATTTTCATGCTTCCAGGGGCTCGGGAAGTTAATAAATACCATTTGGAGGCATTTAATGTTCGAGCAAAAACGGCTGATTTTCGACAAAAGAGATAACACCCCCCCATTACGTCATGCTTCAGAAATGTGGAAAATGGTCCGTTTTCAAATGTTTTATTTTTGAACGTCAGTTCACATTTGTAGGTGGATCATCAGTGTTAGAGCTAAAATTAGCATGTTTAAAGTGATTTTCATGCTTCCAGGGGCCCAAAACACAAGATTTATGGAATGGTTAAAAGTGCATGAAAATGGCCAATTTACTCACTCTGAGTTCTCAAAAAGGGTTTCTTCACCCCGGGAAGTTAATTAAATACCATTTGGAGGCATTTAATGTTCGAGCAAAAACGGCTGATTTTCGACAAAAGAGATAACACCCCCCCATTACGTCATGCTTCAGAAATGTGGAAAATGGTCCGTTTTCAAATGTTTTATTTTTGAACGTCAGTTCACATTTGTACGTGGATCATCAGTGTTAGAGCTAAAATTAGCATGTTTAAAGTGATTTTCATGCTTCCAGGGGCTCGGGAAGTTAATTAAATACCATTTGGAGGCATTTAATGTTCGAGCAAAAACGGCTGATTTTCGACAAAAGAGCTAACACCCCCCCATTACGTCATGCTTCAGAAATGTGGAAAATGGTCCGTTTTCAAATGTTTTATTTTTGAACGTCAGTTCACATTTGTAGGTGGATCATCAGTGTTAGAGCTAAAATTAGCATGTTTAAAGTGATTTTCATGCTTCCAGGGGCCCAAAACACAAGATTTATGGAATGGTTAAAAGTGCATGAAAATGGCCAATTTACTCACTCTGAGTTCTCAAAAAGGGTTTCTTCACCCCGGGAAGTTAATTAAATACCATTTGGAGGCATTTAATGTTCGAGCAAAAACGGCTGATTTTCGACAAAAGAGATAACACCCCCCCATTACGTCATGCTTCAGAAATGTGGAAAATGGTCCGTTTTCAAATGTTTTATTTTTGAACGTCAGTTCACATTTGTAGGTGGATCATCAGTGTTAGAGCTAAAATTAGCATGTTTAAAGTGATTTTCATGCTTCCAGGGGCCCAAAACACAAGATTTATGGAATGGTTAAAAGTGCATGAAAATGGCCAATTTACTCACTCTGAGTTCTCAAAAAGGGTTTCTTCACCCCGGGAAGTTAATTAAATACCATTTGGAGGCATTTAATGTTCGAGCAAAAACGGCTGATTTTCGACAAAAGAGATAACACCCCCCCATTACGTCATGCTTCAGAAATGTGGAAAATGGTCCGTTTTCAAATGTTTTATTTTTGAACGTCAGTTCACATTTGTAGGTGGATCATCAGTGTTAGAGCTAAAATTAGCATGTTTAAAGTGATTTTCATGCTTCCAGGGGCTCGGGAAGTTAATTAAATACCATTTGGAGGCATTTAATGTTCGAGCAAAAACGGCTGATTTTCGACAAAAGAGATAACACCCCCCCATTACGTCATGCTTCAGAAATGTGGAAAATGGTCCGTTTTCAAATGTTTTATTTTTGAACGTCAGTTCACATTTGTAGGTGGATCATCAGTGTTAGAGCTAAAATTAGCATGTTTAAAGTGATTTTCATGCTTCCAGGGGCTCGGGAAGTTAATTAAATACCATTTGGAGGCATTTAATGTTCGAGCAAAAACGGCTGATTTTCGACAAAAGAGAAAACACCCCCCCATTACGTCATGCTTCAGAAATGTGGAAAATGGTCCGTTTTCAAATGTTTTATTTTTGAACGTCAGTTCACATTTGTAGGTGGATCATCAGTGTTAGAGCTAAAATTAGCATGTTTAAAGTGATTTTCATGCTTCCAGGGGCTCGGGAAGTTAATTAAATACCATTTGGAGGCATTTAATGTTCGAGCAAAAACGGCTGATTTTCGACAAAAGAGAAAACACCCCCCCATTACGTCATGCTTCAGAAATGTGGAAAATGGTCCGTTTTCAAATGTTTTATTTTTGAACGTCAGTTCACATTTGTAGGTGGATCATCAGTGTTAGAGCTAAAATTAGCATGTTTAAAGTGATTTTCATGCTTCCAGGGGCTCGGGAAGTTAATTAAATACCATTTGGAGGCATTTAATGTTCGAGCAAAAACGGCTGATTTTCGACAAAAGAGATAACACCCCCCCATTACGTCATGCTTCAGAAATGTGGAAAATGGTCCGTTTTCAAATGTTTTATTTTTGAACGTCAGTTCACATTTGTAGGTGGATCATCAGTGTTAGAGCTAAAATTAGCATGTTTAAAGTGATTTTCATGCTTCCAGGGGCCCAAAACACAAGATTTATGGAATGGTTAAAAGTGCATGAAAATGGCCAATTTACTCACTCTGAGTTCTCAAAAAGGGTTTCTTCACCCCGGGAAGTTAATTAAATACCATTTGGAGGCATTTAATGTTCGAGCAAAAACGGCTGATTTTCGACAAAAGAGATAACACCCCCCCATTACGTCATGCTTCAGAAATGTGGAAAATGGTCCGTTTTCAAATGTTTTATTTTTGAACGTCAGTTCACATTTGTAGGTGGATCATCAGTGTTAGAGCTAAAATTAGCATGTTTAAAGTGATTTTCATGCTTCCAGGGGCTCGGGAAGTTAATTAAATACCATTTGGAGGCATTTAATGTTCGAGCAAAAACGGCTGATTTTCGACAAAAGAGATAACACCCCCCCATTACGTCATGCTTCAGAAATGTGGAAAATGGTCCGTTTTCAAATGTTTTATTTTTGAACGTCAGTTCACATTTGTAGGTGGATCATCAGTGTTAGAGCTAAAATTAGCATGTTTAAAGTGATTTTCATGCTTCCAGGGGCTCGGGAAGTTAATTAAATACCATTTGGAGGCATTTAATGTTCGAGCAAAAACGGCTGATTTTCGACAAAAGAGATAACACCCCCCATTACGTCATGCTTCAGAAATGTGGAAAATGGTCCGTTTTCAAATGTTTTATTTTTGAACGTCAGTTCACATTTGTAGGTGGATCATCAGTGTTAGAGCTAAAATTAGCATGTTTAAAGTGATTTTCATGCTTCCAGGGGCTCGGGAAGTTAATTAAATACCATTTGGAGGCATTTAATGTTCGAGCAAAAACGGCTGATTTTCGACAAAAGAGATAACACCCCCCCATTACGTCATGCTTCAGAAATGTGGAAAATGGTCCGTTTTCAAATGTTTTATTTTTGAACGTCAGTTCACATTTGTAGGTGGATCATCGATGTTAGAGCTAAAATTAGCATGTTTAAAGTGATTTTCATGCTTCCAGGGGCCAAAAACACAAGATTTATGGAATGGTTAAAAGTGCATGAAAATGGCCAATTTACTCACTCTGAGTTCTCAAAAAGGGTTTCTTCACCCCGGGAAGTTAATTAAATACCATTTGGAGGCATTTAATGTTCGAGCAAAAACGGCTGATTTTCGACAAAAGAGATAACACCCCCCCATTACGTCATGCTTCAGAAATGTGGAAAATGGTCAGTTTTCAAATGTTTTATTTTTGAACGTCAGTTCACATTTGTAGGTGGATCATCAGTGTTAGAGCTAAAATTAGCATGTTTAAAGTGATTTTCATGCTTCCAGGGGCCCAAAACACAAGATTTATGGAATGGTTAAAAGTGCATGAAAATGGCCAATTTACTCACTCTGAGTTCTCAAAAAGGGTTTCTTCACCCCGGGAAGTTAATTAAATACCATTTGGAGGCATTTAATGTTCGAGCAAAAACGGCTGATTTTTGACAAAAGAGATAACACCCCCCCATTACGTCATGCTTCAGAAATGTGGAAAATGGTCCGTTTTCAAATGTTTTATTTTTGAACGTCAGTTCACATTTGTAGGTGGATCATCAGTGTTAGAGCTAAAATTAGCATGTTTAAAGTGATTTTCATGCTTCCAAGGGCCCAAAACACAAGATTTATGGAATGGTCAAAAGTGCATGAAAATGGCCAATTTACTCACTCTGAGTTCTCAAAAAGGGTTTCTTCACCCCGGGAAGTTAATTAAATACCATTTGGAGGCATTTAATGTTAGAGCAAAAACGGCTGATTTTCGACAAAAGAGATAACACCCCCCCATTACGTCATGCTTCAGAAATGTGGAAAATGGTCCGTTTTCAAATGTTTTATTTTTGAACGTCAGTTCACATTTGTACGTGGATCATCAGTGTTAGAGCTAAAATTAGCATGTTTAAAGTGATTTTCAAGCTTCCAGGGGCTCGGAAAGTTAATTAAATACCATTTGGAGGCATTTAATGTTCGAGCAAAAACGGCTGATTTTCGACAAAAGAGATAACACCCCCCCATTACGTCATGCTTCAGAAATGTGGAAAATGGTCCGTTTTCAAATGTTTTATTTTTGAACGTCAGTTCACATTTGTAGGTGGATCATCAGTGTTAGAGCTAAAATTAGCATGTTTAAAGTGATTTTCATGCTTCCAGTGGCCCAAAACACAAGATTTATGGAATGGTTAAAAGTGCATGAAAATGGCCAATTTACTCACTCTGAGTTCTCAAAAAGGGTTTCTTCACCCCGGGAAGTTAATTAAATACCATTTGGAGGCATTTAAAGTTCGAGCAAAAACGGCTGATTTTCGACAAAAGAGATAACACCCCCCCATTACGTCATGCTTCAGAAATGTGGAAAATGGTCCGTTTTCAAATGTTTTATTTTTGAACGTCAGTTCACATTTGTAGGTGGATCATCAGTGTTAGAGCTAAAATTAGCATGTTTAAAGTGATTTTCATGCTTCCAGGGGCTCGGGAAGTTAATTAAATACCATTTGGAGGCATTTAATGTTCGAGCAAAAACGGCTGATTTTCGACAAAAGAGATAACACCCCCCCATTACGTCATGCTTCAGAAATGTGGAAAATGGTCAGTTTTCAAATGTTTTATTTTTGAACGTCAGTTCACATTTGTAGGTGGATCATCAGTGTTAGAGCTAAAATTAGCATGTTTAAAGTGATTTTCATGCTTCCAGGGGCCCAAAACACAAGATTTATGGAATGGTTAAAAGTGCATGAAAATGGCCAATTTACTCACTCTGAGTTCTCAAAAAGGGTTTCTTCACCCCGGGAAGTTAATTAAATACCATTTGGAGGCATTTAATGTTCGAGCAAAAACGGCTGATTTTCGACAAAAGAGATAACACCCCCCCATTACGTCATGCTTCAGAAATGTGGAAAATGGTCCGTTTTCAAATGTTTTATTTTTGAACGTCAGTTCACATTTGTACGTGGATCATCAGTGTTAGAGCTAAAATTAGCATGTTTAAAGTGATTTTCATGCTTCCAGGGGCTCGGGAAGTTAATTAAATACCATTTGGAGGCATTTAATGTTCGAGCAAAAACGGCTGATTTTCGACAAAAGAGCTAACACCCCCCCATTACGTCATGCTTCAGAAATGTGGAAAATGGTCCGTTTTCAAATGTTTTATTTTTGAACGTCAGTTCACATTTGTAGGTGGATCATCAGTGTTAGAGCTAAAATTAGCATGTTTAAAGTGATTTTCATGCTTCCAGGGGCCCAAAACACAAGATTTATGGAATGGTTAAAAGTGCATGAAAATGGCCAATTTACTCACTCTGAGTTCTCAAAAAGGGTTTCTTCACCCCGGGAAGTTAATTAAATACCATTTGGAGGCATTTAATGTTCGAGCAAAAACGGCTGATTTTCGACAAAAGAGATAACACCCCCCCATTACGTCATGCTTCAGAAATGTGGAAAATGGTCCGTTTTCAAATGTTTTATTTTTGAACGTCAGTTCACATTTGTAGGTGGATCATCAGTGTTAGAGCTAAAATTAGCATGTTTAAAGTGATTTTCATGCTTCCAGGGGCCCAAAACACAAGATTTATGGAATGGTTAAAAGTGCATGAAAATGGCCAATTTACTCACTCTGAGTTCTCAAAAAGGGTTTCTTCACCCCGGGAAGTTAATTAAATACCATTTGGAGGCATTTAATGTTCGAGCAAAAACGGCTGATTTTCGACAAAAGAGATAACACCCCCCCATTACGTCATGCTTCAGAAATGTGGAAAATGGTCCGTTTTCAAATGTTTTATTTTTGAACGTCAGTTCACATTTGTAGGTGGATCATCAGTGTTAGAGCTAAAATTAGCATGTTTAAAGTGATTTTCATGCTTCCAGGGGCCCAAAACACAAGATTTGTGGAATGGTTAAAAGTGCATGAAAATGGCCAATTTACTCACTCTGAGTTCTCAAAAAGGGTTTCTTCACCCCGGGAAGTTAATTAAATACCATTTGGAGGCATTTAATGTTCGAGCAAAAACGGCTGATTTTCGACAAAAGAGATAACACCCCCCCATTACGTCATGCTTCAGAAATGTGGAAAATGGTCGGTTTTCAAATGTTTTATTTTTTAACGTCAGTTCACATTTGTAGGTGGATCATCAGTGTTAGAGCTAAAATTAGCATGTTTAAAGTGATTTTCATGCTTCCAGGGGCTCGGGAAGTTAATTAAATACCATTTGGAGGCATTTAATGTTCGAGCAAAAACGGCTGATTTTCGACAAAAGAGATAACACCCCCCCATTACGTCATGCTTCAGAAATGTGGAAAATGGTCCGTTTTCAAATGTTTTATTTTTGAACGTCAGTTCACATTTGTAGGTGGATCATCAGTGTTAGAGCTAAAATTAGCATGTTTAAAGTGATTTTCATGCTTCCAGGGGCTCGGGAAGTTAATTAAATACCATTTGGAGGCATTTAATGTTCGAGCAAAAACGGCTGATTTTCGACAAAAGAGATAACACCCCCCCATTACGTCATGCTTCAGAAATGTGGAAAATGGTCCGTTTTCAAATGTTTTATTTTTGAACGTCAGTTCACA